>NC_052509.1:50518011-50554428 GCF_014356525.2 Nilaparvata lugens
TAGAATAATGAATAATAATTTTGTCAAAATTGGTGATTCAGTCAACTCTGTTCTCAAATTTCAAATGCGATTCTCATTCTTCCAGATTGCTGAAATACGCGGTTATGCCAGCAGCAAAAACCTTGGGGAAGCTGAGAGCTTCTACCTGCATCTGTCTGACATCGCTGACTACGAGCTGAGGGTGCAGGCAATGCTCTACAAAGCAGAATTCCATGACCGATACACTGACGCATCTGGGCATTTGGAGAAAGTGATTGAAACCTGCGAGTTCCTCATAAATGATTGCAGTCTCAAGCAGTTCTTCAAGCTCATCCTGCAACTTGGAAATAAACTGAATGCTGTGAGTAGATTTTATTTCTCAATAATCCAGGGGGATGATTCTCACTGTTTCACTCTACAACAGTGTATTACTTCAAGTAGAGAAGATAACCTTAGAGGAAATTCTTATTTGTACTTTGGTATGTATAATATCTTAGCCACCTCTAATACAAGGCCCTGTCCTACGATATTGCAACGTCGCAATGTAGGCCTAGAATCTAAAGGTGCGTACAGATATACGTGCCGCGAACATGAGCAATTCACTTTTAATCAGCTGATGCCAAGCTTTTTATATTTGTATCTTACCGTTTCTGTAAAAATACAGATATAGTCAGCTGATTAGCTGAAAGTGAATTGCTCATGTTCGCGACGCATATATCTGTACGCACCTTTATACATGATTGACGAAAACGATTTTTAAAAATAACAGCTGATCTTTTTCACCTATCATGTATTAGATTCTAGGCCTACACGTTGCAATATCGTATGCCAGGGCCTTGTATTAGAGGTGGCTATGATAATACTTATTATAAATGTATTAAAATTCAAGATGAATTAACTGTCCATTTTATTTTAGATTATTCACATAATAATAACAATATCTTGGAACAGTTTTGAGATGGTATTGCAATAAGATGAAATAAAAGCGATCACAGATTTTTATTTCATTTATCAACTTGGAACATGTATCCAATAATAATACAGTGCATTATAATAATTTATTGTACTTTTTTCTTCAGGGAACTTATGCTGGTAACGCAGATGCGATCAAGATCAGCTCTCTGGCAATGCTGGCTGACACAAGAGCCAATAAGCCAAAGATCACATTTCTGCACTATGTGGTTGATGTGGCTGCATCCAATGATGCCAGTATGCTAGCATTCAGAAGCAAGGTTGCCGATTTCCAGAGAATGTCAAAGTGAGTTTCGTTTTAAAAGCCTATTCTCTTTTTAATGTTATTTTCGGAAGTATTTTTTTCAAATCCAATATAATGTTACCAATATGATGTGAGTAGATGGGGACTTGAGTGACAGTTAAGGTGTTTGTATTGTAATATCTATTATTTTCCAAACCTAGGTTTTTTTCAAGTATTCGTCAAATCTCTGAATGATTTTCTGTCCTTTGAGTCCAAAGAAAATCATAAGTTAATATGATGAATGTGATGATTGGAAAATTATAAGTGATATCTTGTTAAAGATGACTGATGGCAATTTGAATATTTGTATTTTTGGTATGTGTTATAAAACTTTTAGAAAGTAATATAATAGAGCTCAAAGCAATACTAATCATAATATTATTTCATTTTCAGGACACCGTTTGCAGCCCTCGAAGAGGAGGTGAATTCATTGGTGGAGGGAGTAAAAGACATCAGCAAGAGAATCGAATCGAGCCAAGTGTCTTCTCAATTCGGTGGTAAGTTTCACACCCTACAAATATACCAACCATCCATTGATTGTATTGAAATTTTTGGACACACAATATGAACATACAATTTCAAATCGACTGTAGGAGAAGTCGAGACAATTTTCAATTTATGGTATGAGAAGCCTATACTGTGTTTGTGTTTATAATAACATTAACCCAATTGAAAAGTAAAAATAGCTAGCTAGCATTGTCAAATATCAAGACTGGTATGCTATATGATAAATGAGAGATAATAAAATTACAAACCGATTAAATTATTTGTATTCTACCTGTTATTCAACAATATTAACAGTGATAACCTTTGGTGCACAAACAGTGGGAATGAGTCTGAAAAATATTTCATATCCTAAGCCTAAACTTCGAAATTTTAGAATAATACTTGAAGAGCCTATCAAACATGTACCTTATTTTATTGTTTACTTTTCCAGATTTCTTCCACAATGCGAAACAACAGGTGGATTGTCTTGTCAAGAAATTGAAGAAAATTCGAGAGGTGAAATCTCAACTGGCAGTTCACTTGTGTGAGGAGCCTGCTGCTTTCCAGCTGAATGACTGCTATCAGCTATTTGCTGACTTCTTCACCAAAGTCAACAAAGCTTTTCAAGTGAGTACATACAATAATAATGATTGTTGTCCATTGTAAATATTCCAAAGAATGATAGATGATTTTATTCAACAAATTCAGATCCTTTTGATTCATACTCTGCTTCTTATAGCAAAACCAGAATAGATAATGTATTGTCGTTTCAGCTATTAATCATTAGTCATCAGTTTCTTAAAGTTTACAGATGGAACTCACTGAGATAATGCATTTATTCAAATTCATATGAGTTAATGAGTATTATCAAACGAAAATCCAAGTTAAATGCTTTACAGCAAAATTAAATTGACTTACAGCATTTAGTTTTGATTTCCGTTTAATAATAATAATTCTTATAGTTCTTTTTCATTAGATTTAGGTAATTCCATATAACTCTTTATAGTTCTATCATAAATTATTATGAATTGTGTTTGAAGCTTTGCCAATCAAATTGATTCGGAATCCTATTTCAAGATGTATTGTGAATAGATTATTCTTTTGAAGCATTATATTAGGGTATCTTTCTATAAATGTCCAGTCTTTCTACCACAAGTCTCTTAGAGTTTGATTTCATTCAAATTGTCTAAATTGATCAAATTGCTAATGATGTTATTTATATTTTAAGGAAAACGATCAGATGAAGAAATCTGAGGAAAAAGCTGCAAAATTGAAGGCTGAAAAGTCGACCAACAACAAGGTTGTAAAAGCGAAGAGAAGAACATTAGACAGCGAAGTCGAACAGCTCATCAACGAAGTGAAAAATGGGGCATACTAGATGGAGTAACCACTGGATCAAGGTGCTAGATGTAATATCATCAATGGTTCAACACACTAAGAAGTCACCAAGTTAGCAAATTCTTCAATGACAATAGACAATGGATTGTCTTGCTCTGATGAGTTGATACGTAAATAGTTATTGAATTTCTAATGTCTAGTCCAGAGTCTTGTATACTTTTACTTTTTATATACTAACAACGAAGTTTGTCTTTAATTTTATTCAACTCGCTAATATTTTAGAAGAGTCACAACGACGATAGACAATTTATTGTCTTATTCTGATTATGTATATGTAAATATCTGTGTTTTTTAGGTTTTAAATCTTTATAGGTTATTTTATATAAGTTTTTGAGTACAAACACATTGGATATATGTGATTTATATATAGTTGATTTTATATTAGTTTTTGAGTACAAACATATTGGATTCAATATGATTCAGATCACAAGTTCTCTAAAGAAGTAACATTTCCAAGTAGGTAGTTTCTAAAAACGACCATAGACAATAATAGCTGATTGTCCGATAATGATTTCGAATGTGTATTATATTACAATATATATAGAGTTTTAATTATTCATTTGAAGAAATTATAGAGATAGATGTAGCCTAGTTTTATATTTATATTTCAAGAATGCTATTTCAAATTTGACAATGCTTCAAAGGGCAAGATGCGATAAATTTGCTTAATATATCTTTTTTTAGGTAACTGTTGAGATGTATATGCTTTAAAAAATATTATAATTCATATTATATTCAGATTTTAGTAATTTGTTGATCTACGATATTGTCGACAGATTAATTATTAGTATTGATCTCATCTCAAGACTGAAGAAGTTTAAGAGAAACTCATGAGTCTGAGAACATTTTAAAGTAACTTGAAAGTCTGATTGTAAAGTTTGCTTTAAAAATACACGTAGTCTATGAAATTATCATTGTTAAGTATAGAAGTTACTTTGATATTGATAAAGTTCTATAGAAATTTATATAGAATAAGAGTATTTTAAATTATAAAAGTTATAACTACCAATATTAGAAATTTAGAAGTGTCAAACTAGTTAATATTAAAAATGACGGTAATACCACAATAGCTTTATAATTAATAATATAATATTTTATGGTGTAGACTAGATTTCCAAAAAAATATTTCTTAATTACGTATTTAGGATAAATTTTATTTTTAAACAGATTGAAAATTAGACTTATTCTGTGATAATGTATCTCAGGGAATATGTTTTTCATCAACTTTGAATCAAATTATATTTATAATTATGCTTGTAATGAATACATAGTGATAATTATTCCAGAATATGAATTAAGGAGTCATTAATAATAGAAAAAATAATTATTTTACATGTAATGTATAGAGATTTATAGTAGATCCTAATGGTAAATGTGATAGATAACACTAATATAGCCGATATATTATAGGTAGGTAGTAATTAATTAATAAAGAATTTTAATTATATAGTTCCTAATACTTTGCAACAAAAGGCTTTAAATCATAAGATTACTAAAATTGAAAAATGGTAGATTCTCTGGCATCAACCATTTGAATAGGTACTGATAATAACGCGTTGATGATAGTTAGAAATAGCAAAACGAAGGCTGAAAGGTGCAATAAAAAGTAATCAATGTATATCAAATCGTAATAAAAATATGTAATAAATGAATACCGGTGCTCACAATAGTTTTGTAGATCTCACTCATAAGTAATAATGAATGTATTAATCGTTCTAGATTTAAAAAAATGTTATGAGTAAATACCAGTGTATCCTATGCGTGATTTCTGTCAATATTTGATATCAACTGCACTCAATGTTCAATAAATTTGTGATGATAAATAATAGACTATTTTCAAATCAAGCTTTGTTTCATTTGTGTGATTCCTTATTTAAAGAGTTATTGGTTATGTTAATAGCTATTCACTTATTTCTTAGTTGGAATTTTTAAACATAGGCCTACGTGTTGTAGACCTATGTATATAGAATATGATGATAATACTATGGAAATAAGTTCAATTTGTTACATTATCAATTTCTGTTGAATTCCAGCAATTCGACCGTAGAATAATTCACTATTGAGATTGAAAATGGTGCATCAATATTGAACTCAATGACTGTTCATTATAAACGTAAACCGTTGGAAAGCTGGTTTACTCTGTGGTCGCGCTGATTAACTATCAATTAGATGGATTGAGATTCTAGCGCCTGCTACTCCCTCTGGAAAAGTGACCACTTTGAGAGTTGATCTTTCTTAAATAATGTGATCTATGATTCAAAAAATCACTTGCTGATGGTTCGGAACACACCTAAGGCTGTGGGTCCACTCAATCATCAACAGTGTCTCATTACCCATGCACAAGCCTGGGTGGGAGCTCCAGAGCTATGTGGCCATCACCCTCTAAAAAAACAACCCATAGTCTATTGACATTCACTTTAAACTGTCAGTATTGGACGAATGAAAAGCATTGATGTTCCTTATAAGGTATGGTGACAGTTTAAAGCGAAACTAAATCTCACTACAGTAGAAGAGTTTTAATAGATATTGTGAATAATTTTCATAATACGTATGTACACAAGGATAAAAACATAAAGTAACTAGTTTCGGTTGTTACACAGTTATCAATCTCTAGTAAACAGTAATTAACGGTTCTAGAATGACTAAACTGGGTTTACCAGAGATTGATTACGGTTTAGCAACCAAAAATAGTTTCCTGATTTGTTCTTATTAAGTGGTGTAACAATTAAAATTGATATTGTATACAGTTTCATTTGATATAGTCTACCTGTATTTCATGAGTTTTAATTTAAACTGGCTTCATGTTCCGGCTACGGCCAGTTACATGGAAGGAGCTTATTAAGGTGGTAGGGAGCATTAAGGGCAACTCGACGACGGGCTGGGATAATATACCATCAAAATTTATTAGAAACAATATTGTCACTTTGATTACTCCCTTGCTCCATATGATTAACCTCAGTTTCAACACAAATAAATTTCCATAACCATGTAAGATAGCCAAAGTGGTTCCAATCTATAAATCAGGTCGAAAAAACTTGACATCCAATTACAGACCAATTTCTTTGCTTTGCACCTTATCTAAGATCATTGAAAATTTTGTTAAAATACAGCTTGCTGATTACTTGCAGCGTGAGAAAATAATATCAGATCACCAGTTCGGTTTTAGAAAGGACAGGAGCACGTCTCATGCATTTTTTGAATTTTCTAAAAACATAGCTAAGGAGATTGGAGATAGGAGACGTGTCCTGGTTACTTTCCTGGACCTAGCTCAAGCATTCGACTTCATAGATCTACATAAGTTGATTTCAAAATTGCATTACATAGGTGTTAAATAGTTGGAGTGGTTCATAAGCTACCTCGAGAACCGCATCCAATACGTTAGTATAAATGGCATTAACAGTGAAAAGGCTGGAATCGACTATGGAGTGTTTCAGGGAAGTACACTGGGGCCGCTCTTGTTCCTGATATACATCAATAATTCAGAGAAGGTTTCCACGGGTGGCAGGTTGTTCCTTTTCGCTGATGACGCGGCGGTGGTGTCGTCCGGCTGCACGTGGGACGAAGCTTATGAACAGGCGGGGGCAGACTTGGTCAAAATCAAACGTTGGTTGGAGCAGAATACCTTGACAGAAAAAACCAAGAATCTGCCAATATTTTTCAGAAGTGACAGTGACCCTGCTCCAAAACGTCTGGCCCTCCACTCCTGTGGTGACCTGCAGTTGTTGGACTGCAGCTGCAATGTCATAGAGCGTGTGGAACAATACAAATATTTAGGTGTAATAATTGATCATAAATTATCCTGGGTTCCACACATTCAGAGAGTTTAAAAAAAGGCTTAGGAAATTCTTTTATGCCTTTTCGCAGCTTGGAGGGGTGCTGACTGTGGGTCAGAGTAGGACGGTTTACTTTGCCTACTTGCAGTCGTTGCTCCAGTATGGTGTCCTGGCATGGGGGGGGGGGGAGTCTCGGCCGCCGCACTGCATCCAATAGCTGTCACACAAAGATCACTCATCAAAATAATTCTAAATAAAAATATCCGATTTCCTACTGAACAACTCTACACCGAATTTCCTGTTCTTGACATAAGACAAATCTAAACTAAAACTCTTATTATTTTTATCAAATCGTACAGAACAGAAATTTTTACACAGCTACACCATAATTACCCCACTAGATGTATTTTGGATTTTATACACCTAGAGCTACCTTTACATCGGTCGTTAACAGCTCATTTCGTATTGCCCACCTACTTTATCGCAATCTTCCAATCACAATAAAAGAAGCTGAGGGATGTATTGCTGCTAACTACAAAAAGAAGATAGTCACATGGTTGCTTGGTATTGGTCGGGAGGCATCAGAAGCCCTCATAAACTCGCCTTATATGTAGATTCTGATTCAAACTCTGTTAACTCTGGTGCTGTGATGCAAACTCTGAACATTATACTATAGTAATCTTTAATAAAAAAAACCTACGACATCATGCTCTGTTTATTAAAAAAAACTATCAATGATTTATAATATGAATTTTTCTTTATATAATATATTTCCAATATTGTAATAGTTGAGTGAGAATAATATTAAGGCAGAATACTGCAGGATTTTTTATTTTACAGTTATTATAGATAGGAATTCTTCCCCCACACACGGACCAATAGTCTATGTGGAGGAATATTTATTTCCTGAAAATATTTATTATTGAATTGTAATGTGAATGTTTCAGTGATGTATTTTTTGATGGAAATAAAAAAATTGAATTGTAAAAAATGAATTTGATTGGAAGAGTACATTGACAGAATGCTAACCGGTAGTAGGCCTATCCCTGTCCCTGCCATAAAAAACAGCAGGCGAATGATGTAGGGAGACAAAGGATAGTAAAAGTAAGTCTCAAAATCAAGCATAAAAATTGAATTCATTGTTTATTTGATGAAGGCTATTAACAAAACTTCAAACAATACCCATGCCGTCTAAGTCGGATGATAATCTTTTTCTTGGCGAAAATTCATTGAAATATAATACTCATGCTCAGGCCCATCACGAAAGGTTATTTTTCTCCAATTGAGTTTTATAACCGGATTTCCATAAACCAATACGGTGTCAAAACGATTGTGACTCTTCAGATAAATTTTATTGACTCAAATTGTGTATGAATCAGCTAGATAATTCAAAGGTGAATATGGTAGAAGCGGGGAGCACGGTCCTGAACCTGGGTGCAGGGCCCGCAATCGAATGTGGGGCCATGAATAATAATAGGTCTACTACTTAATAATCCTTAACCTATGCGAATAGTTTGAAGAAAATATCACTGAATCAGTTCAAGACTTAATTACATTTTATACTCTCTGATCCCTTTCCCGACCATGTGTTAGTAAGAAGGATATTATTTTATATTCTTTCCAGAGAATCGACAAATTTATTTGTTGAAACACCGCCGATTCATGTAGTTACATCACGGTAAATTTTATATTATCGTTCTTCAACGATACATTTTTCCATACATATGAAGATAACTTATGAAAAAAATTGAATGGATTATGTCAGCTAGTTTGAATGCTAGAGGGAAATTTCAAGCTGTTCTAGAATCAGTAGAGCGAGTAGAATAAGATAGGACTTCAAGTACTTCGACAAAAAAAATCGAAATTGATGGCAAAATTCTGTGTACTCATACCAATTCAACCTGTATCTTATAATTATTATTGTTTTGGTGTGAACTCTCTCCAGTATGCATTTCTGAAATAGCCGAGTGAACGGAGCAGTAATTACGAGAAGCCAGGATAATGGTGGAAATTCCTTGTCTATTTTGGGCAAAGAAATTTGTGGTGGGGGGGGTGAAATGTGTAATAAGGGGGGTGACTGTGTTGTGTGCTTAGGAGACCGTGCACTGGCGAAACCTTTGTCTACTTACCGATTGAAATTCCATGAAATATCAATATTGATAATGATTATTGTGTTGTCTCATTGGCCTGAGCCGAATTAATACTTCAATAAATTCTGATGATGAAAAACATTTGAAATTTTTCTTTTTGAAATTTTCGAAGTCTGATCGGTCTTCTGATTGTAGATCAGCTCGAAATTATCTTCTAGCATTAAAATTAGCGGAATTGGTTAATGAAAGCTTTATATTAATATTCAAGTCATTCTCTACAAAACGAGTAATGTAATCTTATTCCTTATCAAATAATTAAAAAATAAAATTCTTTCAAACCACCAATCCATTGTGGAGGGAGTACATTTTTTTGTCGTAGCCTTCAGAGTCAACTCAAAGCAAGCAAATTTCCCTCTCAATTTGGTGGTGAGTATTCAAATCTATCATTCATCCACTTGTAATATTGGCATTTTCACTAGTAATTTGTGCATTCTGTTTGTAGCTTATACCACAAAATAAAGAACCATAAGTTAAATTTGAGTTCGTGTTTCCTTTTTTGTGCTTATACCTTAAAACATATGTGGATGATAAGTTCCGATAATATCCCGATAGGGTCGGGTGCACTTACGTCCATTAGATTCAACCACGTTCACGTGATCGACTGTCGTTCATTGTTTCTCGTGCCATCGATACCGTTAGATGACTTCACTTGCCTGTTGTTATTTTTAATTGACGTAGGCTACTTGAAACCGTGAAAAATTCATCTACTTAACGTTTTTTTTTTTGTTCACCGAGGATGATGCTTGTAAGCTGTAACACGGAATAAACAACCTGTAGCGTTTTCTCTGCAATCTATAGACGTTTTCTCTGGCTGTAGGGCTATACACATAAGCTGTTAGGCTTGTAAATCGGTCGGAAGACAACTTGTGGTGGGTTGTGAACGAATATTATCGATTTCAAAATTCTATATTAATCTAGTGTAGTCGGTTGGTCAAATGATCAGCCATGCAATGGGAATATCAGGCACGTGTTCCTCCTTAATCTATATGAGTGACTAGCCGTCAGGCTCGCTTCGCTCGCCATATCCGTCTAGCCAGATGGCTCCGCCCCCTGGACCCCCGACTGGATCGTCCAAGAATGAGATCAGCAGGCTCGCTTCGCTCGCCTGCATTTTTCATTTGAGCATTTTTTATCATATGTTAGGACAATCCAGTCGGGGGTCCAGACTAAACGTCTGGCTAAACGGATATGGCGAGCGAAGCGAGCCTGACGGCTAGTTATATAATATTACCAGGATTGAAGTAGCAGTGCCCAATCAATTTTTCCGCGATAAATACATTGAAATCTTCAACTTGGTGCCAACCTAACAAAGTCAACTCAACTTAATGCCAATCTGACAAAATTATTAATTTAGTTGCCAGTCAACAACTGTTTCGAAGAGGTACTCTATCTAGATTATAGTTCTATAGTAACATATGATATGGAAATTTCAATTATAATTAAGAGATTGGGAGAAGAAGAATATACATGCTGAAAGACGGACTTTAAACCCTTAAAAACAACCCTTAGAGTTAAAATATTGCCAAAAGATTTCTTAGTACGCCTCTAAAGGGCCAACTGAACATACCTACCAAATTTGAACGTTTTTGGTCCGGTAGATTTTTAGTTATGCGAGTGAGTGAGTGAGTGAGTGAGTGAGTGAGTCAGTCAGTGAGTGAGTGCCATTTTGCTTTTATATATATAGATAGATACCATGGAGTCTTAAAAAAAAAATATTTTTGAATCTTGAATCATGATATCTAAATAAGACTGAACTATTGAATTTCAGATAAAGTTAGTCTGAATAATAAAATAAACAATCCAAAATCTATCTTCCGAATGTTTAATAACAAATCAATCAAGCATCTATAGAGTATTATCACTTGAAAGCATATATATGAGTAAAAGCATAGATGAAGAAAAAGGTTCACGGTATGTTATGAGAAGTAGATTGAGAATATGAGTATGGATTGAGTATAATAGTTAACGAGATGGTTGATAGTAATCTACAAAGGAAGGACTATCCAATATAGTTCTTAACGATCACTTATCTCCTTGTATTTTGACAAGCATTGACTAGTTTAGATTATGTATTTGATGCACCTAATTAGTCCTGTGTTGAATGAATGGGACAAGTCACACAATTCAAACTGTCAAAATATTGGTTGAATGGAAGCTTGATGAGGATATTCTTGAGCATTAGCGGTAGTTCGAGCGTGAAAATGAATGAATGAATGGAAGCAATGAATAGCTACAATACATTAGTTTCCTAGAATAGATAAAACTGTAACTCGTATTGTTACCTTGCTGTTGGAATCATTCAACAAGATTCCACTCAAATTTAGCATGATAGTATCATGAATACACACACGTCAATAATTTATTCGTTCTAGGAATTTTACTGAAATATATTATGACATTAGAAGAGCCTATAATATAGTACGCCCTATATGAATAAAATTGAGGAGAAAAGAATAGATTGAAACAGAACGGAATTTCTGTTGAATATTAAAATTTTACGAGACTCTTCCAACATTTGAAAAGATAATAATAATTCCGGTACTTCATCAAATCTGGTTGCTCAATTTGACGAAAATCAAATTCAATTCACCAACCGTAAAATTACATCAGGTTCGTTTTTTGGTTCTCTTTGAATAAATCATGCAGTTTAATGTTTTTGGAACTATTGCCAAACTTACCGTAACGTTCATTAAAAGCGATACGACCGATTTAATTCTTATCCTGTATCATATGAATGAAGAATGAAAATATTGAAGTCTCGAATATAAATTAAGTTATAGAATTCTTTCAAAATGCCAAGAACCAAATCGATGAACTGGTGAAAAAAGTGGAATTGATGAAGGACATCACAGTGAGGCTGGCTGACCATTACTGCGAGGACTCCACTACCTTCCAGCTGCATGGTGTTTCATCCTGTTTGACGAATTTTTGAAAAAGTCAACACTGTTTTCATGCTGAGTAGGTCTACTTCTCAGATAACTCGTCAAGTATATCTATTTCCAATATTTAGAGCCCGGCCACACAGAGTGCGATCTGCGAACTGCGTTCATAGGTTTCTATATCTGTATCTAAGATAGCTCTCAAAGATATGGATATAGAAACCGATAATATAGCTAATCGCTTTCTGTGTGACTGGGAACTTGGATTGCTACTATATATAGAGTTTGTGAGTCCCGATTTCATAGCGATATGGTATCTCGTATCCTTATACCTTAACAAGCAGAGAAACTTCACGAAACTTTTATTCTGCTCTCTGTGTTAACGGAGACAACTTTACACCAAATAATACCTTCAATATTGTATAATGAACGGTACCTTTGTTGTACTGCTTCGTGTTACTACCAGAGAGTATAGATATAGAATGTTATATAGAAGAGATTACAGTGGAGTCTCAATACAGTGTTCACCCCGTTAAAGTACATTTTTTCTGCGGTCCCTTGAAACGTCCATATAGCTATATCTTTTACATCATCACGAGTAAAAGAGGTCGTCTGCTGCATTTTCTACCTCAAATCTACATTTCTACTTCCAAAAATCAACCTTGATTGATGGTTACTCTATAATGAGTTCAAATTTTGTTTATATAATACAATAGGTAAATTCAGTAGATGAATGAAATTCAATAAAATTTCTTGATCATATTTCATTTTCCTGCAGGAAAACGAACACATGAAGAGGATGGAAGAGCGAGAATAGCATGAGAAAGAGAGAAGAGCGATAAATGGATCTATCGATAAAAATCGATAGATGGACAAAAGTGAATATGTTATGATTGTGACCAAAGACGAGATAAACATGGTGGATATGCTAATGCAGGAGATAAAAGGCGGCATTTTCAAACTGAGACGATCTCAAGGCGCTGAACAACCATAATATTTCAAAAATTATTATCAACAAAATTAAAATCAGGAAAAAAAGCAATGAATCTATATTTTGTACCAGCCTCGAACCAAAGTGTCCCCGTAACGCATTGTACATTGTATCTCATGGCGAAATTACAATCATTAGGTGTAACGTATCAAAATCTGATGGGTAAACAAAATCCCTATTTGAAAGAAATTTATAGGTCTGAAGTGGAATAATAGTCTAGCATCGCCAAATGCGATCACGTTTTTAAAGATTAGATAATATCAGGTATCATGGCTAAATTTAGAACGGCCGAATAGAAATGGAAATAATTTGCTACTTATATAATATTATATAAAGTATTGAAAATTTGAGGATCAATATCTATTGATTGGCGACATAATGATCGATCGAGTTGCATAACATAAAATCTAGCCAGACACCTTGACAGAAATTTATTGTAACTAAATGGTATGCAACTAGAGGAACTGAAAAAGAACATGGCTAATTGTTATAAAGTGAGAAACAACCTATAAACATTAGAAAATTGTATTGCATGTAAAAAATGTACTTAAAACCCAAAAAAATATAAATTGCTGTATTAAGGAAGTAGGATGTTCGTAGGCGCATGTATACTGTAACAAATTTGCATGAACCAATCAAATGGTAGTAATCGATGGGCGGCAATAGTGAGCTGATTCAAATGTATTTATATATATATTTCTAAAAATGATAAGATTTTGTAAATGTTTACTGTTCAGTTTATGTATTGGATATGGCCCAAAGACAGATAAAATATCAGATATGTGACATAAGTAATAATTTAATAGATTGGCACGAACTATTTGAACCTTTAAATGGCGTAGTAGCAAATTATATTCAAATTTTATGTAAATTTGCAAGTCAGAAATGAAAATTGTGAAAAGAAAAGGAGAACTTGCCCACTTGCCTGCCAAACACCACCATGGAATGTCACCAAAATTTGTAGAGCACAATACTCTTCATCGTACATTTTAAAGACTTGAAGTTTTAATCTAATTATTAATTTTCTATAAGACTTTGTGATGCTGTCTTAAAGCAAAAGTCATACAAATATTTATTTAATCCCTTGGAAGAGACGACTTCGGCCACCAACAATCCAGGACTACCAGGAATTTCAGATTGCCGCCAGCAACTTATAAAAATTCAGCACGTGAGTGAAAAAAAATAGTTGAAATAAAAATAGGGTGCCCTCAGTGCTTCAAGTGAAATAAAAATAAAAGCTAGCTCGTCGGAAAGGTTTTAAATATTAAGAAATTAATACAAAAATCTGGCACAAGTCTTAAAAGGGTATAAGAAATACTTTATTGAATAAGAATGAGTCAATTTATATATTAAAAGTACACCAATTAAAAGAATATTTTAAGTTCTAAACTTATAATAATAACGTTCACCCAATCATTGATTTTATAATACAATTTGTAATAATATAATGTAGCTCTGGTTCTTTGGATGAATTGATTTATCTAATTCCATCAGGTGCCGAATCTTACACCCTGAGATATATGTATTTATATTTGAGAAATTTATTGGGAACTATAGAAATCGATATATATATATATATAATTATTGAATTGTCAATTTATCATTCTCTGATTTGGGAAATAATATATAAAGTGAGACTACCTGAATCGGCAAGCAACAAGTCGATATCAAAGCTGCATGCAAATAAATGCATATGATCAATGAATCGAAAAGCACATGGTAAAGTTTCGTGCTATAGAACTGAAAAATAGTGTACTGATCTGTGATATTTTATTTTGATTTTGTTCTTGTTTTATTGTATATTTGTTGCTCTATATATTTTCTATATTGACCTGATTTTTTTAAAATTATTCATTCAATATATGTATCAAGTTTTTTATGGTGTACCATTCATTTTACTCCCCAATACTATAGAGTATAAATCTCATATATATATTTGTTAATAATCAGTATTAAATTATTGCGAGAGCTCCTGAATGAGCCTATTAAGATTTTAGTGAAATTGTATCCTAGAAAACCACGACCAGATTTTATAGTATTTAATTCTCATGCTCTACCGATTGATGCCAAGCCGGGGCAAATTGTTATTCATTAAAAAATAACGTCATAGAAACATGTTGCATTCAACGTGGAACTGATGATGAGAACAGAGCTTATTAAATAATTATTGAGAGTAAATCAAGACTGTATATTGCTGTTAATGAGATTTGTCGAGGATGGATAATAGCTAGTAAGAGTGTATTGGGGAATGCAGGCAAGTAACAATACTACTATTTGGGAAACAATAGCTTTAAACAAGAAGAAATTATTTTATAAAATTTCTATTATTATTGTGGAAACTATATTTTAGAGAGAGAGCTATATTATTTTATGGGCCTAAACTGCTGAAATTTGTCTAGTCATAAATATTTTATATATAAGCTGGTTGGAGAACAGTATAAGCCACAGTCTGTAAGCTAATCAGGAATCAACATTCCAATACATGAGTGTTAGGGTATTATAAAAACTTAAGTAATAAATACCTTGATAATTGATATCCAAGCACATTGCACACAACTGTTCTGCTGTAAATCCTCCTTGTGTCCTTATAAAATACCCTTTGCATATTATTCATCACTTTTTAATTTGCACTTGACACACATTAATATAATGAACCACACTCCCGCAAACTCTGAAGTTTCATACATGTACGGCGGTTGTACAGACCCCACTTTGTCGACTCCCAGCACATCAACTCCCACCATGGTAGATGTCAATACACCACGAGAAAGGGAACCAGGAAGTGTCGGGTCGATAGTTTTCGATCCACAAAGTCTGCAACCTCTGTCATCCACTCAGATCGACGCCGCTGACACACCACTGAACCAGCGGATAGCAGAGATCAACGTCGAGGGGGGCGAGGAGCAGCCCGCAGATCTAGTATCCCCGGAGGCCAAGTCACATCTGACAAAACAAAGTATATTTTCAGATACAGAGTTAGATCCATTTAAAAAAGTAATAATGGAGCAAACTAGTAGTATGTTCACTATTATGCTACAGAATACAATGGATAATATGATGCAGGAAATAAAAAAAGAAAACACAGCAATCAAAGAGGCAAATAAACAAACAGTAGAGCAGGGCATGAAGGAGACAGCAGACGCCATACAATCAATAGAACAGAGATTAGATGCTATCAATAGCAAAGTAGAAAATCATAGGGAAGAGCTAAAGGTAATGATAAATTTACAAAGGGAAAGTCAGGATAAAGTTATGGCAGGATTATCAGAGAGGTTGGATACAGTTACCTGTGAACTAGATGAAAGGATAGATAGTCTAACAATACAAACCACCGCACCTATTCAAGAAATAGCAACTAGCATTAAAGCTGATTGCCAACAGGAAATCCAAAAACAGATTACAGCCACTAACCAAAACATATCAACTACAGTGGATAAAAATACTAATAGTATCATGGCTATGCATAATAAACAAACCAGCATCTACACACAAATGAACCAATTACAAAGTAATCTAAATCAGAACACAGAAACATGTAAAGCTTTAAATGGAACTCTGCAAATACAAGAATCCACTCTAATACAATTAAATCAAGAGGTAAAGATTAATAAAATTGCAAGTAATGATCAATGGCAAGTGGCACATGAGAAAATAATAGCATTAGAAAATCAAATCCAGCAACGACCCTATGGAACTCAGGCAGATGGCATCAATTCACACAGTATACTGCAGGGACTGAGTAAATTTGATAATACAGATTGCCATTTGCAACCTCAACCATTCATTGACCAAATAAAATTAGTACAAACTCTTGCACTCACCTCTTGGAGTATGTGGCGACTTCGTTTGACCAGCTTACTAAGTGGCGAACCCCTGATGTTTTTTCGGAGTAGAGCCCATAAGTTTACATCATTGGAGGAGTTTATCACTGTCTTCCTGGAACAGTATTGGAGCAGAAGTAAACAGTTGGATGTACTAGCGGATATTATATCATGCGATTTCAATCCCAATCTAGACGGTGCATATACCACTTTCATTACTGCCCTACAGTTCAAGAATTCTCAGCTGAACGAGCCAATAAACGAAACTGCTTTTGCAAGTATCATTTTGAAAAAGCTACCTTATCAAGTTAGAATGGCGCTCGCCACTCAACCAATAACTGATTGTAAACAATTGATAAATCATCTACAAGGCATACAATCTGTGATGGCAATATCAAATCACCAGTCAGATCAAATGTATACACAGAATCAACATAATTCATAAATTAATCAGTACACCAGCCAAGCTTATGAACCAGCACCATATGATCGCTCCCGATCTACTCCTCAATTTGAACACCACTATGATCATAAACAAAATAACAATTGGAATAACAGAAGTTTTCAAAATCGCCCAACAAATCATTACTTACAGCAAAATAATAGCAGAAATTATTATGATGGCCATGATCGATTAAACACAAATAATGGTTATGCTCACAATAATTATAATAGAAATTATAAACCGCCACTACATCAAATAAGTACAAACTACACATTAGCACATGCAACCAGTTTAAACCAACAAAGAACACAGAAACCAACACCAGATAAACCACCACCAAAAACCAGCTGCAAGCAACAACCCATTTTAAGTATACTGTTCCCTGCCGAAAACCCATCACCGCCGGCGAACACAAACAGTCGCCAGGAGGAGACCGCCACCATACATCCCGTGCACCCACACCACAACACCACACCCATGCATCATTCGACCCCACAGCAGACCAAGGACCCCATGGAGGACCTGGACCGAAGGAGCCAGCACCACAAGGCCCTGAGGTGGAAAGTCAGGCAGAAGCAACCAGGGAGGACCAGCGCACACCTACACAGTCCACACACCCAATTCAAGCCATGCCAGCAGGACGCCAAGACACCAGACAATCGACACCAGGATGACAGAGGGCAGGAAGGGACTGACGGCATTCATCCATGGCACATAAAATTAAAGACAGTTGCTTATCAATGTGACCACTACTGGGGAAAAAATAAATGGAATGAAATTGAAACTAATGATGGCTACCTGAATGAAAATGATGAAGAGTACTGTGAGAAACTAATGAATGGAAAATGTTGTGTGGAATTAAAAGAAATAAGGAGTAATCCAGTGAAAATAAAAGCACCTGATTGTTATGATCTATGGAAAGGATATGCTATGAAAGAGATATTAAATGTATTGGGTAACTGTATTATGATTGTTATTATGGCTGTCTTATTATTTAGAGTCTGTGATATTAATGTGATGATGGAAGTTGTATTATTGTTAAAAGAAGGTATTATTGTCGATTGGAAATCCTGTATTGTTAAATTGCTTATTGTTGTCATCATGATGATTAATAATAAATGTAAGTTGAAAATATCAAATGAGTATTATAGTGACAAACACGAAAATAGAGACATGAAACCCAATGAGTTGATTGGACATAACAATGGATTAAATGGAACTGGATCAATGAATAGGTTGAAGAAGTATACAAGATACCAGGGCTTTAAATTTATGAAGGAAAAATTATCATTAGGACAGCCTCATCTATCAATAACAAACGGATAGCAGATAACCTAACTGGCCTACAGCAATGCTACAAACAGAAACACAAGAAGATACGGAAAACCACGACAATTCTACATGCAATATCATAGAATTTGAAGTAAATACAATAAAAAGTAAAAGGAAAACATCATTATCAACCAATTACTGACCTGTCAGAATAAATTTAATATTGGCATAGAACCACATGTCAACAAATCTGATTGTTGATTCCCTCCAACCGTTAGAAGCCTGAAACAAAGAAGAGAACAATTTTTAAGTATGTATTTTTGTAATCAACATTGTATAAAAAAGGGCACAAGCGGGGATAGTAAAAATAAAATAAGTAAATTACCTTAAAATGTGAAAATTGTGACAAATAGGTTAACTTTGTATCCATGGGAGTAGAAGCTAAGAAACTATGATGTCAAGAAAGCGGATATCTAGAACCAGTAGACTAGTCAAGACCATCTAGATCGAAAGTATGTAGCCCTCAAACATATGTTTTTTAAAAAAGGATTGTTCCCAAAAGCTATTTATGTATGTTATTTAATGTATTTATTAATGTTAATATATTCATTTATATGTTTTATATTTTATTACCATTATTTATGCCATGTTGTTACCGAGAAACCTCAATTGAAATGAGGTACCAAAAAACCTAACCCAATGTATAGCAAAAAGAAGAATTGAACCTGATTTATAGAATATTATTAATGTTAAAGACCTAGAAATTGTAATGAAGTATAAGCCCCAAAAAATTTGTTAATCGAAATTATTTTTGAAAGAAATTTGTTATATGGGAGTCAGATGTGTATTGTATGAAGATGAGTTGGCGCCATTGCAAGCAACAAATTTTAAAAGTACTGTATTAGGTTGTAGAGGAGGAAATGTGTTTAAGATGGTGTATTTGTGATATTTTAGTGTTGATAAGGAGAAAATTTGTTATTATATTTGATGGAGATTTAAGGGGGGCATAAGCAGATAAGGTCTGCGAATTTTTGTGATATTTGAAAGTGTTTTTGGTGGATATTTATAGGTTATGTCGATATATTGGAGAAAGAATATGTATTAAAAACATTGTTGATTCTCAAAATATTTTGAATTCAAATTCGGGAGCATGTGTAACGTATCAAAATCTGATGGGTAAACAAAATCCCTATTTGAAAGAAATTTATAGGCCTGAAGTGGAATAATAGTCTAGTATCGCCAAATGCAATAACGTTTTTAAAGATTAGATAATATTAGGTATCATGGCTAAATTTAGAACGGCCGAATAGAAATGGAAATAATTTGCTACTTATATAATATTATATAAAGTATTGAAAATTTGAGGATCAATATCTATTGATTAGCGACATAATGATCGATCGAGTTGCATAACATAAAATCTAGCCAGACACCTTGACAGAAATTTATTGTAACTAAATGGTATGCAACTAGAGGAACTGAAAAAGAACATGGCTAATTGTTATAAAGTGAGAAACAACCTATAAACATTAGAAAATTGTATTGCATGTAAAAAATGTACTTAAAACCCAAAAAAAATAAATTACTCTATTAAGGAAGTAGGATGTTCATAGGCGCATGTATACTGTAACAAATTTGCATGAACCAATCAAATGGTAGTAATCGATGGGTGGCAGTAGTGAGCCGATTCAAAAATATTTATATATATTTTTAAAAATGATAAGATTTTGTAAATGTTTACTGTTCAGTTTATATATTGGATATGACCCGAAGACAGATAAAATATCCGATATGTGACATAAGTAATAATTTAATAGATTGGCACAAACTATTTGAACCTTTAAATGGCATAGTAGCAAATTATTCAAATTTTATGTAATTTGCAAGTCAGAAATGAAAATTGTGAAAAGAAAAGGAGAACTTGCCCACTTGCCTGCCAAACACCACCATGGAATGTCACCAAAATTTGTAGAGCACGATACCCTTCATTGTACATTTTAAAGACTTGAAGATTTAATCTAATTATTAATTTTCCATAAGACTTTGTGATGCTGTCTTAAAGCAAAAGTCATACAAATATTTATTTAATCCCTTGGAGGAGACGACTTCGGCCACCAACAATCCAGGACTACCAGGAATTTCGGATCGCCGCCAGCAACTTATAAAAATTCAGCACGTGAGTGGAAAAAAATAGTTGAAATAAAAATAGGGCGCCCTCAGTGCTTCGAGTGAAATAAAAATAAAAGCTAGCTCATCGGAAAGGTTTTAAATATTAAGAAATTAATACAAAAAACTTGCGCAAGTCTTAAAAGTGTATAAGAAATACTTTATTGAATAAGAATGAGTCAATTTATATATTAAAAGTACACCAATTAAAAGAATATTTTAAGTTCTAAACTTATTATAATAACGTTCACCCAATCATTGATTTTATAATACAATTTGTAATAATATAATGTAGCTCTGGTTCTTTGGATAAATTGATTTATCTAATTCCATCAGGTGCCGAATCTTACACCCTGAGATATGTGTATTTATATTTGAGAAATTTATTGGGAACTATAGAAATTAATATATATATGATTATTGATTTGTCAATTTATCATTCTCTGATTTGGGAAATAATATATAAAGTGAGACTACCTAAATCGGCAAGCAACAACAAGTCAATATCAAAGCTGCATGCAAATAAATGCATATGATCAATGAATCGAAAAGCACATGGTAAAGTTTCGTGCTATGGAACTGAAAAATAGTGTACTGATCTGTGATATTTTATTTTGATTTTGTTCTTGTTTTATTGTATATTTGTTGCTCTATATATTTTCTTTATTGACCTGATTTTTTTCAAATTATTCATTCAATATATGTATCAAGTTTTTTATGGTGTACCATTCATTTTACTCCCCAATACTATAGAGTATAAATCTCACATATATATTTGTTAATAATCAGTATTAAATTATTGCGAGAGCTCCTGAATGAGCCTGTTAAGATTTTAGTGAAATTATATCCTAGAAAACCACGACCAGATTTTATAGTATTTTATTCTCATGCTCTACCGATTGACGCCAAGCCGAGGCAAATCGTTATTCATTAAAAAATAACGTCAGATAGGTTAAATTTGCAATATCTTTATTATGTTATGTTGACGACGTTCGATAATATAATTCTAGGGTGGCTTAATTCGATTGGGTTTGAGTGAAATTGACCTGAAAGATCGGTTACACAAAAGCTTGTTAAATTTTAATTGAGATTAAATTCCAGTAGAAACAATAAAAAAAGGTTTTTCTGGGAAGAAGGCTTCTCTGATTGGTTCACGTGGCATTTAATCAAAAAATTCCGTAATAATATATTTGAAATCCAACATCCATTAATTTGAAAGTAAAACACAATAATAATGGACAGAAATAAGAGATTGCTTTTTTCAGAGTATGAATATCTTGTTTGATAATTTTGGAACACAATATTGTCTTAAGGTGTGGAAAGTTAGTTGATAAACCACCCGTCTTAAATTCTAGTGATAGAAACCAATTTCAATGTCAGCTGAGGTATCTACCACTTCAAGCAGCGTCGACCAATAACGTGCTAGTACACTTGAGGTGTGAAGAACAAGTCAACGCCCACAACGCTTTCTCATTGGCTGTTGCCGTAAGGTAAATACGTAAAGTACCACATAGACTCAATTTTGTTCAATTGAGCTAAAAGTAAAAAAAATATATAAAAAAGTTAGCCTATAACATTTTTCTGACAATTATATTATATCAAATTAGTCTGACATTTATATTCAATAACATAACTACAAGAGCTGGTTGCTTGACAACCTAATAAGCCAAGTTCCAATAAGCCAAGTCTTGTTGGCTAGGCAATCAAAGCGTCCTAGGCAGTTTAAGAATTGCAAAAATGCAAACAAGGCCGATAGATAAAGAATACAGTTTGGGATAAACATGTGAAGAATACGGTAGTTGTTTTAGTGAGCCACAAATCCGCTTCAATCTCCGATTTTCTAGTTTGGAGACATAAATGTTTCCAATCATTTTAAGTTTCTACGTGAAATTCTTCTCAATCTGTCAGTATTGGTTGAAGGGAAATATCAATATCATTTGAAAGGAATGCCAAGAGTCTAAAGTGAATTTCACCACGGGTTTTTGAGTATTTCCGAAATCCACCGAAAACCGTTATAACTTTTCGACATTGGATTATTCTGGGAAAGCCCGCCGTGAACTCGGTTTACCCATCGACAACCACTAAAGATTAATTTAGTTTTGGAATAACCCTTCTTTGTTCACTTGCCCAGGTACAATAATAGAAACGGCTTCTTGAATTACTCTAAAATGCAAGCTTCCTCCTGTAGGCTTGGGCACCCATGCAAAGGTAATAATCCTTAATTAAAGAGTAGGATGTTTCTATACCAGATAAGTCATAGAATTAATCATTAATACATTTGTAAAGTAGGAATCCTGATAAATGGGAATAATTATTTCCGAGGATGATGTCCACATGAGCTCCAGACTTGTGCGTGGCTAATAAAACTGATGATGATGGAAGCTCACAGCTTTAGGTGGTCCCGAACCACCAGGAAGCAATTTATAAACCAGTGGTGCCCAAAAAAAGGGGGGGTTGGTGATAAAATCTTGTTTTGTATGGGGCGTAGAAACTGAATATTCCCAGAATAGTTAAATTTTCCACCAATAAAAAGGTAAAAAAGACTGAAAACAAAAATATAATACCATAAGCATCCAAAGGAATAAATTATTATTACGAAAAATATCATAGAATCGATTGCTGGAAATGAGGGTTCTTGGAAAGTGAATATATACAATATGTCACAGAAAGCTGTAGTCTTCCTTCTTTCCTGATTGTTCAAGATATGATCTCAAGATATGAAGAAATATTTTATAATATGGAATTTTTTATCATATTCAGAAATTAATCTGACATTTTTTCAATAGATAACAGAACTAAAAAAAACAAATAATTATCTAGTAACCAGTTCTGATTAGTTACGTTTTTTTGCAAGGCAATCAGAGCGTGCTAGGATAAAATCGTTCTTGAATAGCAAATTCAATATCCGGATAGTTCTTGAATTGCAAATACAGTTGACATAACAATACAGTAGGGGTTTAACCTGCGAAAGAACAGTTGTTTTAGTGATTAGCATACTAGCCACAAATTATTCGGCTATTCAAACGTCAATCTCCAATTCTCTTGTTTGGAGACAAAGATGTTTTTCATCAAGATTGCATTAAAATGATGTAAAATTTCTTTCGTGAGATTCACAGATTGTCAGTATTGGTTGAAATAACATTATTTGGAAGGAATGTTGAGGGTTCAACGTGAATCTCACCACATTCTTTTGAGTATTTCCGTAATCCACCGAACACCGTTATAACTTTTCAGCATTGGATTATCCTCGGAAAGCCCGCCGGAAGTTCGTTATAGGCTATTGTACCCATCGACAACCACTGAAGATTAATTTAGATCTGGGATAACCCTTGATTGTTCACTTGCCCAGGTACAATATTAGAAACGCTCATAATAACTTTTTAAAATCCAAGCTTTCTCCTGAAGACTTGGGTATCCGAAAGTAATAATCCTCAAGTAATGAGTTGAGGTAGGCTAATTCCAAATCGAAGAAAAACGCATTCATAGATATTAGTGCCTGAAAATACGTATATACTCGTATAGTGAATTGAAATGTTTCTTGGTGAAAATTAATACAGTATTGTTTATTCCTTTTTAGTCTCGAGATATGAATCTGAATGTTCAAGAACACAGAACAAACTAGAGATGATAATCGTAATAATTTGTATAATCTACAAATGTTTTGATCTAGGATCTCCTCTACTATAGGACTATATTAACTGAATGCAGTTCTTTAATTAAATCGAATACAGAAGTTTCGGTATTGTTCTCAGTGACGAAATACTTATTGAAACTCTTCAACGAGTTCAAGATGAGATGTTTAGGCTACTTCACAGAAAATCTTCAGTTCAAAATAATTTTTGTATAATTTTACCCGACTAATCAAAGACGGTTTAACATAGACGTCCAATCGATAACCCATAATAGAAATTCAGATTCTACGAAATACCTATTCATTGGATTGAAATAAGGGAGACTTTAACCTTCATATTTCGTCCTCAAATATCAACTGATAGATCGTAATAACTCCCAACATACTTTCTTCGTAATGATCATTCATTGATTGGGAATAATGAGACGAAAAAAGGAAGACTGTAGCCAACTTCAACATAATTATTTTGTCCTGGAATTTTTATAATATTCAATTTAATCCTAGTAATTGCCACATCTGCGAAAGATTTCTTGTAATCGTCAATCATTGGTTTGAATATTGATATTATTTGGAATAATTTAGCAAAAATATGAAGACTATATTAGCCTAGTACCTTAGATAAAAGATAGTATCGTGTTATTAATCTTCAATTTTTTGTCTTGGAATCTATACAGCATTTACTTTGTACATTGAAAAAATATTTAAAATCGCCTTTATATTGAATTGGATAGTCTATACTGTTGAATGGAGCAGAAAGGTGTGCGAAGCTTGTCAAGTTAGTCCCAATGGCGTTGAATGAAGCTGAAGCCAAGGTACTTGGATTATCTTTAAAAAAGTACACAGCAATTTTCATATTCACATGGTGCTGATGTGAATAATGCTAACAGATTGAGTGATGATATAATAGCAGAGAGTAATAGCTAGCAATTGTGCCTATTATGCCAATATTAAATTGATCACCAAATGTGATATAGATGCATAGGAAATTTATTATGTATGAACAGTATAACTATGCTGACAAAACACCAAATTCAATGTTAGTCGAGGTATCTACTACTACAAAGTCGACCAATCACGTGCGAGTACACTTGAAGGTGACACGCCTTCAACGTCTTCTCATTGGCCAATGCATTTACGTCACCACATAGACTTCAATTTGCTCATTTCAGCTACAATCAGTTCACGCCCACAACGCATTCTCATTGGCTGACGACTCTGCGTCATCTCACTCCTTTCTATTTGACTGACCAATGAGAAACTAATTATTGCTGATGGTGAATTCTTGTACAGACTCAGTTTTGCGGAACGAAACCATAATTCTCTTATAATGGAATAAAATATTAATTTGATGGCACATGAATTATGAAATTACATAGTATTCTTTTCAACAGAAAAAATTGATTTATGAAATGACATTATGAATTGATACCGAAGAAATATTACTCATTCATTCAATTAGCTAGCTAAGTACAAGACAATCTTAGATAAGCAGAACTGGCTACTTTCTCAAATCTACTACACTCTTTGCAATTTGTAGTGAGGGCAAGGTACACATGCCATTTCTAGCTTGTAAGATTCAGTTGAAATTGTCAGCATGGGAAGCGTTGAAGCTATTAGTATGCTAGAGCTATTATAGGAAGTAATGCTGACCATGAAATTAATCTGTCTAATGAAACATTAAATTCTCAAAGCATGTTCAATGCATTTCAATTTTTTTGAATAAGTAATGATCAATGTCGAATATTGGTATTTCAATCAAATTTGCGTTTTGGGTAGTATATTTTAGGACAAAAATAAGCCTATAGAATTGATTTTATTCAATAATATTTATTGGATGCAAAATCTCACTAAGCATAATATAACTTTTTCCATTAAGAAAAAATTATTATGAAGCTGGGTTTACACCAAAGTTATTAACAAAATGTTTATAACTTAATCCCTATTATATTCTATTGGATTATATGCTCATCATGTGTATGATAAGTTATGATCAATCTAATAGAATCTATAAGGATTAAGTTATTAACATTTTATTAATAACTTTGGTGTAAACGCAGTTAAATACGCGTTTCAAAGTGTGTTACTATACTCTTCAACGTTCGTAAACGTTCAACAGTGTTTTAGAAATACTGCTGTAGTAGCCTAAACATATGCTTTTCGCAAACTTTCCTCAAAACTTGAGTCATGTGATAGGTACACAAAATAATCATGTGGATTGAATTTTTGTTTCTGTTATTTTACCAGCTGTATCACATCTTAAAATTTTGCGGAACAAACAGTCACATAAGTTTTTTAAGTTTGAGATAATATTATTAATAATAATTATTATGTTGAAGTGTTTCAGTGTTAATTCCGACTTTTTCATTACACATATCAAATGCAAAATGATTATGTCAATTTTAGTCATTTTTCAAACTGTAATTGTTTAAAATCTCAATTTGAGTCTACGTTTTTGAAGTGAAAATAGTTGGTGTGGGAACGTTGTGGTCTTAACCTTGTTTAAGACAATGTATCAAAATGAAATCAACAAGATAATGAATATGAACTACCTATGTCTGTTATCTTTCTCATTATGTTGTTTGAATAGATCAAATAAATGAGCATTGAGCTCATATATTCTATTTCATAGTAATATACAATTTTACTCGAGATACGATTGGAAAATGAAAATAACTAACAACCATAGGTCAGCATGCGGTCTTCCTTAACAGTAGACCATTGAAATAACGGTATCATACCGTTACCAAGGCCAACGCAACAAAACGTTTTAAATACACTTAAAACTAATGATTTATTTCAAATCCAAATTATTTTTGTCGATTGCTTTTTACCAGCCTATTAAAATGTTTAATCCTTGATTGCCAATTTATCATTGCACAATCTGACATTTAGCCTAGTCCATTATTTTTTTTCGCAAGCCCAGTGTGTTTAGTTTCCCAAACTATTTCAAGACTTTAATACTAGTTACAAAAATGAGAAAGAAACAATTGAGAAAATGTATTTTATGGAAAAAACTCTTTTTGAAACATTTTTTCAATAGACTTTAAACAATTATTTCATACTTGTAGGCGTAGGCCTATATTATTCCAACATCAGTAAATTAAAACATGGCCTACACTTGAAAATTGGTAAGCATTTAGCGTAATACTGAATTTTACAAATAGATTTTAAATGAAAATACAATTTTTGACACAAATTGGAATACGTTTCATTGATTATATTGTGAATTAAATTTATCTGTCACGAGACTTGAATGTACACCTAATAGGTTCAGCCTAATCAGCCCATAGAACTAACGCTAATTTGAGATTCGCAGCTAATGCAGCCACAAGTTTTCTTTACTATTTTGTAGTTGAAGGTCGATATCAAAAAATTTGTAGGTATCTAATATTGCAGGACTTCTTATAATTTCGAAAACATTTAGCTTAAAAGCATAAGCCTATTACCGCACTATGGTTTATTGTAAACTTTAAATAAGAGTAGTCCCATACAGACCCATGAGACAATATTGCAGGCATCTAAAGAATAAATAAGTAGTACCAATTCTTATTTCTATTTACAAAATTGAATGTTTCTAACAAATTCAGATTTATATGGAATACTGTAAATTCATTTACGTTAGTTCAAATTAATACTGAGTTTTACAAATAGATCAATGAAAGTAGCATTTTTAACACAAATTGAAATATGTTTCTTAAATTATTTTGTGAACTATATTTATTTATCACGAGACTTGAATGTACGCCTTATAGGTTCAGCCTAATCGGCATATAGAACTAAGGCTAATGTGAGATTCGAAGCTAATGCAGCCAAACGTTTTCTTCACTATTTTGAAGTTTAAATTCGATATGATGAAACATATGGTTAACAAAATATTTGTAGGTATAAGGATATCTTATAATTTTGAAAACATTAAGCTTAAAACATACTACCGCTACCGCACTACGGTTTATAGTAAACTTTAAATACGTAGTCCTACAGACCCATGAGACAATATTGTAGGCATCTAAAGAATAAACAAGCAGTACGAATTCTTATTTCTATTAACAAAATTGAATGTTTCTAACAAATTCAGATTTATATGGAATACTGTAAATTCATTTACGTTAGTTCAAATTAATTTTGTATTCCACCGATGAACGCAAGTGTTCTGTAATAATAGGATTGACCTACCTCAGCCCATGCATGACTTTCTTATAAAATGAAGATTCAAGATTTTATAAAACATTGTTTTTCAACTTCTAAACTGTTGCAAGCTTCCAACCTACAGATTCATAGATTTGAACTAATATAATTTTAAAACTCATTGATTGAATTTATTAAGTAGGTAAATAATTTTTTTTCAATTCGTGAATCCCGTTAGGCCTACTATGTAGCCACGTGGTGTAATTCAGCCTAAGGGTTCTCTTAATTTTTCAATGCTAATCAAACTTAAAAATGATAGAGAATTAGTAAGAAGGAATCAATTATTATCAATTCATCTAATATAAAAAGTATATCTTTAGAGTAAAGTACCATGAAAATGACAAGATTCTAATGATCTCATTACGGGCAGTTATGACTCCAAATTGCTTTCTATCCCAATTTAAAGTTTTCTAAATTGCAATTTTATTGAATCTCTCCATTTTTTATTTAAAAAGACTTGACATTCCTTTCTTTAACTGGAATTTCAGTAAATATCAGAAAAAATATTGAATTTACCTGAAAACATAGGAATTTTTGCTTTATTTCTTGTATTGTCTGCCATTTTGTTTGGACATTTTCCGTAGAGCCTATAAATACCGGTGGGTATTTCCGAGCGGAGCTCAGTTGATTCCCGACTCTCCAAGACTGAACAAGTGTTCTTGCTCCTCAAAACGGTTATCAAATTTATAAATTCTTTTAAAGCTTTAAATTGAATTTGCTTGTGTATTATAAAGATTGAATAGTAATATTATTTAGTGAATTGTTTGATACATTGGAATCTATTTCAATTGATAGGCCTATATATTACATTTTAATTTGGTGAATATCGGTGCTGTGAATTGTTCAGTTTATAGAAACTGGGTTGTTTCTGGTGCATTTCTGGATAAACGGATAGCTAAGCCTACTGTTTGGTGAGTAGATAATTTCAATTTTATATCAAAATTTGTTTTTGTTTAATTTAACTTTCTTTTAATCGATATGGTTAGGATTCTGATAAGCCCGTTTAGTTTTGGTTAGGATTTTGATTTGGATTATTTGGATTAGGATTTTGATAAACTGAATCTTTTTAGTTCTGATTTTTAATAACTGAAAGTTTAGTTGGGATTCTGATAAATTCATACAGTTTGATTTGAAATGTAGTTTATTTGATAGTTCAATTATTGATTAAATTTTTTTTCTATTTAAAAGTGAAGTAAGCGGTAACGGTGCCGGCTAACGGTTAATGATTTTTGACGTTTGACATTTGAATTTGAAGTTACAGTTTGATTATATTGAAGTAGCTTAATTCTATGTTTGTTAAATTCTTCTAAATACCAAACAGCTTATATTAGTGTGTAGATTCATTATGTACATTATTTCATTACATTTTTTGTATTGATTAGTATTCTTATGACCTTATTGAAGGTCACGGAACATGAAGGCGTAGATTCGATGACCTGTTCATGAAATGTTTGATGTTGTTCAGAATTAGAGTTAATGATTTATTTAATAATTAAATTTATTGGTTATTTGATTAGTTAATTTCAGTATTCAACTCTGTTGCTTGATAGTTTTGATTAGTTATTCTTGCATTTGAATTATTTACGCTAAAATATAGCATAATGTCTGTAGTCGTATATTTTATTATCAGTTTGAAAGAGTTTTAATATTAGTTTTTACAAAAACTTGAAGATTATTTAAATCGATTTTTATAAGCGTTATTGTAGTGTAATGTTCGTTTTTAATTATCAATTCAGCCAAATGTTGTTTTACATAGTTTGGTTTCAACCAAGCATTCAGGAGATTTGGTCTTTATCAGCCTCTATTAGCTAGTTCCAGTTTTCAAAGAGTTTACGTAGTATAGTAGGCTAGCGTTATTTTGAGTATAGAAGACGTAAAATGAAACGGAACGGAAACTTGTACTCAATGTTGGTAAAGGAATACAAATGTGAATAGCCGAGCACTGTTTCAGTAACCGTTCAGTTCACGATGAGTATCAAAGTCTAGTCTAGCGTTGACTAGACCATGATCGTATATCTGAAATGATTGCTGTGATATTATCTATTTAGTGCTTATCGATTTGTTAAAAATAAACTTTACTAAACAAGCTTGATGAGTTTATCTTTATGAATAATATAGTTCATAAATTTATTTAGTTACAAGTTATAGTTCATAATGTTTACTAGGCTTAATAAATAAGTCGTTTTCAATGGATTGATGATGGTGCAGCAAGCGGAAGTAGTTCATCAATTTCAGAATAAATAAACTGTGACAATTTTTCAGGTTTAAATTAAAGTTGTCTCATTCAGGTATTGATGAAAGTTCATCATAATACTTGCATTATTGTTTATTTTGATTGTGTGATATGACAAGGTATTTTTATTTTCAGATAACCAGCTGCTATTACATCGAACGTGAAGATGGCTCCTAGACCTCAGGGATTACAAGTTGACGAGAGTGTCACTGGCCTACAAGTCACTACAGGTTTCACCGACAACTCTACTCAAACCGAAGCAGTAGAAACTGCAACAACTGGCATACAAACTATTTCGAGAGGAGTTGATGCCGAGACTCAAACCATTGGATGTTGCAAGTGCAACTGTGCAAATGTCATACAAACTGTTGGTGCCGCGACTCAGACTCTTGGTTGTGCGAGCTACAAGAGAAGTGAATCGAACTTGAAAAAAGCTGGTTCAAGCTTGAAGAAGAGCGAATCTAGCAGTAGTTTGAAGGAGATGTTCTCGAAGATACGAGTTGACCTCAAGTCGGCCTTAGAGTTGAATGATGTTGAGGTTGACACTAAGGAAGCCGTCAAGAAGGTGGATGTTGTTGGCGATGGGAAAAAACCTGCAAAGATGTCTCTAGTAATACCACCCCCACCTCCACTCCCCGCCATGCCAGCACTGGTGGAGAAATCTTTGCTACCAAATTTTGTTCTCAAGGACGCTGAAGCCAAGCCAGCAGCTGAAGTCAAGGTCACAGCTATTCCACCGCCGCCCCCTCTGCCAATTGGAGCAATTCCACCGCCACCCCCTCTGCCAATGGGAGCTATTCCCCCGCCGCCCCCTCTGCCAATGGGAGCTATTCCCCCGCCGCCCCCTCTGCCAATGGGAGCTATTCCCCCGCCGCCCCCTCTGCCAATGGGAGCTATTCCTCCGCCACCGCCGCCTCCAATGATGGGCGCCTCCACTTTCCCCAGCATGAAGCCAGGCGTTGGAAATGCAGTGTTGAGGAAAAGCAAGACATTGCCGCAACAGAGCACCATCAAGATGAAGACCCTCAACTGGACCAAGGTTCCCAAGCAGAAGATTGGTGAGTTTTAATTCATTTTCTCATTCTCCTTCATTTCTTCAGCTGGTTCATTGTATTTGATTTGATTTTCCTGTCTTTCATTCGATGCTGCATTGTTCTAAAAAATCAATGCAAGTTCATTGAAATATAATTTCATATTGAAAAACCTATTTCTGGACTATTAGTACAGATAGAAGAATTTATTAGGTAGCCATTTCTTCCAATGAATACTAACAAGTTAATTCATTTAATGCCAAGGGGCTGATCAATAGATTTCTAAATAAATAAACAAGTATAGGCTTACAAGTTCTATTGATTTATAAAAATTGATCGAACTATTCATGGGGAATAATAATATTAGTCTGCAATGTAGAAATCATTTTCTACTTTTTGATTCATTCAAACAGTAGATATTGGGAAAGTTCAGGTTTGTGGATTCATTGATAAAATTACAATATAATTATATTTGAGTACAGTTTGATAACTTTAGTACCAATAATATATTGTCTCCCGATTGATAGTGATCAAACTAAGTAATTAATTTTTTGCAACCTTTTATATGATTTCCATTCATAATAATAATGTTGTTCTCTATCACAGCAAAATCCTTGTGGTCAGACATGGAAGTACAACTGCCAATTCTAAAAGTGGACTTTATTAAGATGGAGGAGCTGTTCTGCCAGAAACAGCCAACAAAATCAGCTGATGCCTCCAAGAATCAGCTGACAGAGAAGAAGGTGCAGAAAGTGAACCTGTTGGACAGCCAGCGCAGTTTCCTGGTTAACATATTTCTCAAGCAATTTAAGGAAGATGTTGCGTTTGTCCTGGAATCGATTAAAAATGGCGCCGGTCTACCCGTCGAGAACTTGAAATCGTTGATGAAACTCATGCCCGAAAAGAAAGAGGTGAGGATTCTATTGAAAATTCATTTCAAAACTGTGTTGATTTCTTCAAAAGTTTAGAATGTGTAGTTATTCATTTTATGCAGTAGATACTGTACCCTATTATTAAGACACTTCTAGTATCAGGGATAATTCTTTTTCCAAATTTCTATCATTAAAAATTGATTAATAATGAAAAATGAATTTATTGATACAATAAAATACAAAAAATATTTTTACAAATAGAAATAATAATTCAAAATACAATAATTTTTGACGTGACTAGAAAAAGAAGCCTTGAGCTCCAGCCACGAGTTCTAAATAGAAAAACATTTTTTAATCCAATAACAGCATTACAAATGAAACAATTCTATTGATGGATGATAGTCTACAGATGTCGAATTTTAGAATAATGAATAATTAATTTTGTCAAAATTGGTGATTCAGTCAACTCTGTTCTCAAATTTCAAATGCGATTCTCATTCTTCCAGATTGCTGAAATACGCGGTTATGCCAGCAGCAAAAACCTTGGGGAAGCTGAGAGCTTCTACCTGCATCTGTCTGACATCGCTGACTACGAGCTGAGGGTGCAGGCAATGCTCTACAAAGCAGAATTCCATGACCGATACACTGACGCATCTGGGCATTTGGAGAAAGTGATTGAAACCTGCGAGTTCCTCATAAATGATTGCAGTCTCAAGCAGTTCTTCAAGCTCATCCTGCAACTTGGAAATAAACTGAATGCTGTGAGTAGATTTTATTTCTCAATAATCCAGGGGATGATTCTCACTGTTTCACTCTACAACAGTGTATTACTTCAAGTAGAGAAGATAACCTTAGAGGAAATTCTTATTTGTACTTTGGTATGTATAATATCTTAGCCACCTCTAATACAAGGCCCTGTCCTACGATATTGCAACGTCGCAATGTAGGCCTAGAATCTAAAGGTGCGTACAGATATACGTGCCGCGAACATGAGCAATTCACTTTTAATCAGCTGATGCCAAGCTTTTTATATTTGTATCTTACCGTTTCTGTAAAAATACAGATATAGTCAGCTGATTAGCTGAAAGTGAATTGCTCATGTTCGCGACGCATATATCTGTACGCACCTTTATACATGATTGACGAAAACGATTTTTAAAAATAACAGCTGATCTTTTTCACCTATCATGTATTAGATTCTAGGCCTACACGTTGCAATATCGTATGCCAGGGCCTTGTATTAGAGGTGGCTATGATAATACTTATTATAAATGTATTAAAATTCAAGATGAATTAACTGTCCATTTTATTTTAGATTATTCACATAATAATAACAATATCTTGGAACAGTTTTGAGATGGTATTGCAATAAGATGAAATAAAAGCGATCACAGATGTTTATTTCATTTATCAACTTGGAACATGTATCCAATAATAATACAGTGCATTATAATAATTTATTGTACTTTTTTCTTCAGGGAACTTATGCTGGTAACGCAGATGCGATCAAGATCAGCTCTCTGGCAATGCTGGCTGACACAAGAGCCAATAAGCCAAAGATCACATTTCTGCACTATGTGGTTGATGTGGCTGCATCCAATGATGCCAGTATGCTAGCATTCAGAAGCAAGGTTGCCGATTTCCAGAGAATGTCAAAGTGAGTTTCGTTTTAAAAGCCTATTCTCTTTTTAATGTTATTTTCGGAAGTATTTTTTTCAAATCCAATATATGTTACCAATATGATGTGAGTAGATGGGGACTTGAGTGACAGTTAAGGTGTTTGTATTGTAATATCTATTATTTTCCAAACCTAGGTTTTTTTCAAGTATTCGTCAAATCTCTGAATGATTTTCTGTCCTTTGAGTCCAAAGAAAATCATAAGTTAATATGATGAATGTGATGATTGGAAAATTATAAGTGATATCTTGTTAAAGATGACTGATGGCAATTTGAATATTTGTATTTTTGGTATGTGTTATAAAAGTTTTAGAAAGTAATATAATAGAGCTCAAAGCAATACTAATCATAATATTATTTCATTTTCAGGACACCGTTTGCAGCCCTCGAAGAGGAGGTGAATTCATTGGTGGAGGGAGTAAAAGACATCAGCAAGAGAATCGAATCGAGCCAAGTGTCTTCTCAATTCGGTGGTAAGTTTCACACCCTACAAATATACCAACCATCCATTGATTGTATTGAAATTTTTGGACACACAATATGAACATACAATTTCAAATCGACTGTAGGAGAAGTCGAGACAATTTTCAATTTATGGTATGAGAAGCCTATACTGTGTTTGTGTTTATAATAACATTAACCCAATTGAAAAGTAAAAATAGCTAGCTAGCATTGTCAAATATCAAGACTGGTATGCTATATGATAAATGAGAGATAATAAAATTACAAACCGATTAAATTATTTGTATTCTACCTGTTATTCAACAATATTAACAGTGATAACCTTTGGTGTACAAACAGTGGGAATGAGTCTGAAAAATATTTCATATCCTAAGCCTAAACTTCGAAATTTTAGAATAATACTTGAAGAGCCTATCAAACATGTACCTTATTTTATTGTTTACTTTTCCAGATTTCTTCCACAATGCGAAACAACAGGTGGATTGTCTTGTCAAGAAATTGAAGAAAATTCGAGAGGTGAAATCTCAACTGGCAGTTCACTTGTGTGAGGAGCCTGCTGCTTTCCAGCTGAATGACTGCTATCAGCTATTTGCTGACTTCTTCACCAAAGTCAACAAAGCTTTTCAAGTGAGTACATACAATAATAATGATTGTTGTCCATTGTAAATATTCCAAAGAATGATAGATGATTTTATTCAACAAATTCAGATCCTTTTGATTCATACTCTGCTTCTTATAGCAAAACCAGAATAGATAATGTATTGTCGTCTCAGCTATTAATCATTAGTCATCAGTTTCTTATAGTTTACAGATGGAACTCACTGAGATAATGCATTTATTCAAATTCATATGAGTTAATGAGTATTATCAAACGAAAATCCAAGTTAAATGCTTTACAGCAAAATTAAATTGACTTACAGCATTTAGTTTTGATTTCCGTTTAATAATAATAATTCTTATAGTTCTTTTTCATTAGATTTAGGTAATTCCATATAACTCTTTATAGTTCTATCATAAATTATTATGAATTGTGTTTGAAGCTTTGCCAATCAAATTGATTCGGAATCCTATTTCAAGATGTATTGTGAATAGATTATTCTTTTGAAGCATTATATTAGGGTATCTTTCTATAAATGTCCAGTCTTTCTACCACAAGTCTCTTAGAGTTTGATTTCATTCAAATTGTCTAAATTGATCAAATTGCTAATGATGTTATTTATATTTTAAGGAAAACGATCAGATGAAGAAATCTGAGGAAAAAGCTGCAAAATTGAAGGCTGAAAAGTCGACCAACAACAAGGTTGTAAAAGCGAAGAGAAGAACATTAGACAGCGAAGTCGAACAGCTCATCAACGAAGTGAAAAATGGGGCATACTAGATGGAGTAACCACTGGATCAAGGTGCTAGATGTAATATCATCAATGGTTCAACACACTAAGAAGTCACCAAGTTAGCAAATTCTTCAATGACAATAGACAATGGATTGTCTTGCTCTGATGAGTTGATACGTAAATAGTTATTGAATTTCTAATGTCTAGTCCAGAGTCTTGTATACTTTTACTTTTTATATACTAACAACGAAGTTTGTCTTTAATTTTATTCAACTCGCTAATATTTTAGAAAAGTCACAACGACGATAGACAATTTATTGTCTTATTCTGATTATGTATATGTAAATATCTGTGTATTTGTTTTTTAGGTTTTAAATCTT
>NC_052509.1:50554528-50579304 GCF_014356525.2 Nilaparvata lugens
AGATATCAATCTATATTGTTAACAATTCACTTGGTTAATTAATTATTCAATATGAACAATACTACCAAACTATACTAATACATATACTGGAGAATCTAATTTAAAGCTTTAGAAGAATTTAGCAATTCAATCACCGGTTTAGGAGCAAGAGCACTTGTTCAGTCTCGGAAAGTCGGGAACCAACTGAGCTCCGCTTGGAAATACCCCAGGTATTTATAGGCTCTGGGGAAAGTTGGAAAACAAAATGGCGGACGATGAGAAATTACTATGATTTTAGACAAATTCAATGTTTTTTCAAGTATTTACCAGAATTTTAATCATAAAAAGTGATTTTATTGTAGTTACTTTGGAATAAGATTAAAGGAATTCAATAAAAAAGCGTTTTGAAATATTTTTGGATGTTAAATAAAAGTTGATTTGCAGACAGAACTGTTTGGAATTAGGTTCATGTCCTTTCCATGGATTCCTTTTTCAATGATACATGCTTTTATTGAATAAATAATTTATTGCTTGCTTTTTATAGATTCTTTATCATTTTAAATTTAAATTCAAGGTTTGAAAAAAAAAGTGAAAAAACCTTAAGCTGAATTAGGCCACGTGGCCGCCAAGGCTACCTATAGTAGGCCTATTCGGGTTTCACGAATTGAAAAGTAAGCTACAATAATTATCAATTGAAGCATAAAGATGAAATTGAACATTTTATCAACATCCATTTGTTTAAATAAACATAATTCCATTTTTTATCTTATTTTTTGGTACAGTATAGGTGATCCTGGACCTGGACCGTTTACCGTAGGCTAAAGTTCTTCTATTCTACAGATATGCTTTCGATCAAATAATTTGTTTGTCTATTTAAAGTTATTCATTATTTGATACTTCAATGCTACAGGGTAGTAACTTGAAATATCATGATGAATTAAAGTAAGGTTTTATCTATAAAACCTTGAATTTAAGTAGGCTGTAAGCTGTGGTGGCCAAACACTTGCATGTATCATTTCAATGGAATAAAGTGATCATCTAGAAATTCAAGTATCTCATTCTTAATTCATCAAAGAAATCAATTTTTGATAAAAAAAATAAGTTAATATTGATTGTTTATTCTGTTTTGTTTACAATATTAGTATCTAAGAAGTCTATATCTATTTCTGAAAAGTTTAGAGTAGACCGTGGGCTAAAGTTTCAAGCTAAATATTTCATGATAAAAAAATTTGTTTATTCAACTAATACGATCGTTTGATTATTGTAAAAATTTTATTATATTTAACTTGGATCTAAAATTGAAATGATACAAAAAATTTAGGCTGGATTAGCTGAGAATCTCAAATTAACGTTGGCTCTTGGCCGATTATACTAAACCTATCGCGCCTATATTTAAGGCTCAAGAATGTATAAAACAAATAAGTTTTATTATTCAAATAACTACTATACATATGTACAACTAATCCAAATCGATTCCCAATTAACAAAACAATCATACTATTTTACAGATCTATTGTTAAAATGAAGTAGGCTATTCAGCATAAAATTTTCAAGCCTAAGCCATGTATGCTATGTCAGAATGGTATTTAATACACTCATTTACAGATTATTCAAATTTTCTGTTCTAAAAAATGTTTCTCCTTATCAAGTTGATTGATTGTTGCTTGAATTTATTCTTAGCTTGAAAAGCATACTGAGATTGTGAAAATGAAATAATGCAAGACCGATCAATCTCAAAATCGAGTGGGATAATGTGAGGCCATGGGCTACCTAATAGATAAGAATTCAGATCTTGGAAACGTTTTTTAGACTAAAAAAATCATCTCAAAATTTTTTTAATTGAAAATGAATAATTACATGTCAATGTATTTGAAAATGTTCTGTTGCCTACTTATTTTTGCTTAGTGTTGGTTTTCTAAAAGGGTTTCACAAACAAAAACCGCATGAGTTGACATTTTCCCTTTTTTCAATCATATTCTCACTTGAAATAATATTCTGAGTCTATATTAACATTGAAAAGCTCATCGTTCATTTTTCAATTCAATCAGAAATTAGAAGATGGAAAGTATAACATGCAAAATCCATATAGCTATTATTGGGTTTAGTTAGATACAACAAGGTTATAACCGACACATTTCTACACCACCAATTTCAACTCCATCAACGGAGGCTGTAGTTGAGTTCTTGAAATTCGCACTTTTGAAAATATGACAAAAACTGGCTTTATCATTTTGCATTCGAAAAGGATATAAATGAAACTGAATAAACACAAAAACTCTTGAATTATGCTTCATTATCAAACAATCTTGATAACTTTTATTGAGACAACAAGTTTGGAGTTTTGCTAAAGCCGGCTTTATTTCAAGAAATAATACAGCTGACAAACTCTTGAATAGAAAAATATTAAAACATATGAATTTTTAATTTCCTCAGTTTGAATTCATATCACACACATGATTCACTCAAGTCTTCGAGTTAAGGAAGTATGTTTTAAGCATGCGTTCACTTGGTAGATATTTTTTTATTCCGAAAACTTCTACTAGATCATAGCCTACTATTATAGATAGAGTAAATAAGTATTATCTAAAGTAAGCCATGACTAGATACATTGTTCCAGTCTTCATTTAAGTAGAAGAAGTAATAATAAACTGATTTACCAGAAATAATATTAATCTGTTGATAATTTTTAAAATGTGTTTTCACACCATTCTTTGTTAACTGGTATAAATATGTTCCCATGAACCATAATGCAATGAAAAACGTTGTATATAATAATTGCCGTGCTACCAATTTTTCCTTAAACGGTTGGAATAGCATATAACACCTATCACACTAAGGAAAGTTGTCGGCTCCAATAAAATAGATACTTGATAAACTGTGAATGGATCTATTGCCTATGAATGAGAAATCCAGTTTTCAGAGCAAATTAACTTATAATCTTCAGATGAAAATTTTGGCAAAAACACAGAAATATAAAACGAACAATAACTTATAAGCTTAATGATTTCAAGTAACTACGAACTAAAATACTTATCTAGTTTACAGTTGAAACACAGTGGCTATTGGCTTTACTACACTAATAGCGAATTTTGCACAAAAATTTATATAAACTTCAATCTAAAACATTAATAAATTCATTTAAACAGACAATAACTCAGAGCACAAAATTATACAAGCAACAGCCAGCCATATATTCAGAAGAAGGTCCAACAGGAAAAAGACACAAGTTGCCAGTCACGAAAGACAACGCCCTCTTCAATATCGATCTTTACAGACACGTCAACACAAAATTATAACTTATAAATTTAGAATTCACATTCTACATCTGTTCTCAATAAAACTTTATTTTGAAAATGTTATTTTAAATTTTTATACATATATTCTATTCAAATAAACGATTTATTTAGTAATTTGTTAACCCTACCTCGGTGACATTATGGAACAATGCAACAAACATTTACGATAATAAATTCTCCATCAAAAAGTTTATCCGTCTATTGATAACTCTGACATTTACTATAAAGTTCCATAGATCTCGAATTGAAGATTCGATTTAAATGTGAGAAGAAAAATGTAATATTACAAATACCCCCCTCTTGACATAAAAAAATTTTACTGTTTGAAAATTTAAAGAAAAAATTTACATTGACCCTAATGAAAATTGTTGAAATTTAAATTTGAGAACAGTAACAATTTTTTCTAGAAAAACATTACATGTCATCCAAAAATATTGAAAATTATTATAAAAATTCATCAATAGCGTTTGTTATATGTTTCCAAACAATATCTCAAAATATAGAATATCAATATTACTTTTGATTTAGCTTTATAATTTAAAGAAAAATATCTCAACAGAAAGTTTAATATGTAAAGAATAGTTTTTTTGAAATTGCACATAAATTTAATAGATAGAAAAATTTAATTTTTATTGCATAAAAAAATTTAGTATGTTGAATAAAAAAATTATTATTATTATTTTTTTTTTTTTTTTTTAAATGAATTGATGAATTGTTACATTTAATTTTCACATAAAATTTCAATAAATCAAAAAATGTTCATTTCTTTCACTATTGACGCGGTTGATTTTATTGATGCACATTTTGGAAAACAGTCCGTTAAGGCACTCAGTATGATTTTCAGTTAAGTGTGACTCCAATGTGATGACGTTAAGTGTTGGGCTGATCTGGATGCACGTAGTGTTGGGCTGATACTTGTAGTCGACTGCTGCATACCAAACTCGATACAGGTGACATCTCAGTTAGCATTGCTTCATGTTTGTAGTAGACGGCTGCATTCCAAATTCAATACAGAGTCACATAAATTTTGTATCATATTTGTAATTATACAATGTACATTTCAGGCTTGAAATGACAATGTAATTTGTTTTTTTTGAAAAGAGATAGACGCTGCATACAGGATTAATTTAGGTGAGGATTAATTTAGGTAAGGTTTGGTTTTTTGATATTTTCAGTTTTCAAGGTTTAGAGTTCTGCATACAGGAATAATTTAGGAGAGGATTTTTTGAATTAATTCTTTCATGATACTGTGACTGTTCTTCTGAATTCAAAGTTGTGAATGTGAACATGGATGGCAATTACCTCCAGGTAATGCAGTAGTGTTGAAGTTTGAGATACAGAGTCAGCAATAAGCATTGGCATTGCTATTGGTGTATGCTTTGGTGTCGGCTTTGGCATCGGCGTTGATATTGGCATTGGCGCAGGCATTGGCATTGGCGTAGCTATTGGCATTGGCGTAGCTATTGGCATTGGCGTAGCTATTGGCATTGGCGTAGCTATTGACATCAGCACAGGCATCGGCGTTGATTTTGGTGTTGGCATCAGCATTGGCGCAGGCATTGGTGTAGCTATTGGCATTGATTTTTGTTGTTGGCATTGGCATTGGCGCAGATTTTTGGCATTGGCGTAGCTATTGGCATTTGCGCAGGCATCGGCATTGATTTTTGTTGTTGGCATCAGCATTGGCGCAGATTTTGGCATTGGCGTAGCTATTGGCATTGGCGCAGGCATTGGCATTGATTTTTGTTGTTGGCATCAGCATTGGCGCAGGCTTTGGCATAGTTATTGGTGTTGACATTGTTGTTGACATCAGCATTGGCGCAGATTTTGGCATCAGCATTGGCGCAGATATTGGCTTCGGCGTAGTTATTGGTGTAGGCCGCAGCGTTGATTTTGGCGTAGATATGTCACACTAGTTCGAAAATCACCCAAATGTTCTTAACACTCTTCATGGCGTTCACTTGTTACTGATTTCGAGACTCACATGATAACTATTTCAATGTTAATGTCTGTGCTGTACCTGTTATCTTAAAATGCTTATAAACTAAAAAGAAAAACTTTGATTAGGCTATCAATATAATCTAATACACATAAAAATTATTTTAAGTATCTATGAAATCGAAATTTGTTAACATCTTATTATACAGTCAGCAATACATAAATTGTAAAATATGGACATATCAATGATAAATTTAAAAAAAAAAAAATCATTCATTTATTCACTGTTCAAATATCAAAATTTAATCCATTCTTCAAAATAGAAATATAAGTTCATAACACCCTGTATCATTATCAAAATTGTAAAAAACAAACATCATAACAACACAACAAAAATTTAATTTCAATATATATTTCAATAATTTCAGACATTTGGTCTTCTATTCAATCATTTCATAATATATTTGCATTTCATTATTATTTAATATAACATTTCATTTATAGCATGTTCATTTCACATTTATGATTTATCATTCAGGGTTTCAAAATTATTTAGTTTTAATTTTGTTCAAAAATTGTATAAAAAGCAAATTATCTAATATTGTTAATCATCGTTTGTTGGATACTACAGTTTATTTCGACTCTTCAATGTTCTAAACACAAACTACATTTCATGACAAAACTTTACTATCAATCATTAAACAAGAAATCATTCAAAACATCAATAATATTTTGCTTCAAAGGCAAACAATATTCATCAGTAATCATCATCTTGCGTCTATGGCAATCAACATTATTAATCATTATCTTGCATCTATGGCAATCAACATAAGTAATCAACACAAAAATTATATCTCATTACTGCCTCTCTAAGTCATAACCTCTGTTATTCCTTCTTTAGGCAATAATGGGTTTCCATCTCAAAAAACAATCACATACCAGCAAAATTCTAATCAACAAACCCCACTAAAAATTCTACATACACTCCAGCATCCATTTCAAACGATAATCAATCATATCAAAATTTATAGAACAAACAGTTTTAAAATTAAAAAAAAATATCAATTACAAAACACTTTAGAAAAATTTTAGCCTTTAACTCATTTCAATTGATAATATAACACAACGTTTTAAATTAAACCAATTATTTTTTAAAATAATTTAAAATTTAAAGACTGTATAATAAGTATAAACAATTCAAGATTATGATACAAAGATGATCAAGATGAAATACTGGGTAAATAAGTTCCCTAAAAAATACAAACAAGAGAAAAAGAAAACTGGGTAAATAAATTCCCTAAAACAACACAAAGAAGAGAAAGATTAATTAGAGCCTATCCTACATGTCAGTACTGAACTTTCATGAGGAAGTATATTTAATAAAATATACTACTATGGAATTTTGTAAATTCCAAGTATGACTCTAATTTGTTATAATTGTGAGCTATCACTCCCACAAAAACAACTGGTGAAGGAAAAAAAATGTGTTGACTATTGTGACTGGGTGGAAAGTTCCTAGATGTCTGTAAGGCAATGTGATAGCAGACTCTAGTATCGGACCACAAAAACAAAAGTATGCAAAAGGTTTTACAAACATTTGTTGTTGCAGTCATAAGGTTTTTATATCGCAAACAAGTAGGTCAGATAATCGAGTCCAGCCGTATGTGGTTCACGCCCACACCTCTAAAAAAATCACACCTACTTGTCTACCAAAAATCCAAAGTATTGGACAGCAAAGAAAAAAAATAAAATGCAAAATGGGTTAAAAGCCCAGAAGAAAACTATAACCTAATTACATATGGCTTATGGCACGATATGCAATGAAAGATGAGAACATGGGACAAAATTGCTCTGAAAAACCTAATTACCTAATATGATACCTAAAAAAAAATAGACATGATTAAAATATGTAATACATGATGAAAAAATATACCGCAAGCAAACAATTATTTACGCAACAATGGATAGATTTTAGAAAAGTTAAGTTTTATCAACAATTTAAAGATTAGGAAAATAAGCTACTATTTTAACTTCCAAAATTATTTCAGAAAAAATACAAATTTAAATGACTATGGACAAGATTGGTTAAGATATGCATCATAGAAGAAATTTACTGAATATTACACAAAGACAGAAAGAATCGAAATTTGAAAAGATTAAGGGCCAAGAAAAATAGGCTATAGGAAAGAAAAAGACACAATTATGGACTCTTACCATACACTGTGTAGCGATTATGCTATTCTGAATCCCGGCATAACACAGGATTCCTAATCATTGTGTGTTGGGGAATACCCTTTCATCATGTGATTCATTGTCATCATCTTGTAAATAAGCAACTTGAAACAACCTTTGAATACTAACACATCAATGGAAACTTTGTGTTTTGTTTTCTTCAATAGCATAATTTTATTCATGGGTTCATTAGTTTCAACCAAGCAGTTTTGCCTACAAAAATTCGTCATGTTCACTTGAGAATGCATTGCATACACTTTTTCAATTCTCAGTTGAAAGTTGAACTCATCAACTTGACTCAAAGCAAGATTCATTTTGTTCACATTGTTCCTAACCTCCACAGAAATCTGTCTCATGTAATCATTCACTTTACTTATAGTTTTCCTAACTTTCGATGTAGTAATCTGATCCATAGAAACATTCGATTTGTTTACTGTTTTCCTAACCTTCAATGTAGCAATAGTACTTTCTTGATAGTTGACTTTCAATGAAGACAACTCCCTACCTACTTCTTTACTCAATTCTACACTTTCACTATGGTTGACTTTTTCAACAACAGTAACTAGGCCTACATTGTCAGAAACTTGAATGAGTTTATCTTGTAACTTAACACTACTATCATCCTGCTTCAATTTGTTTTCATCTTTCAATGTTTCATGTGCATTTTTCAATAGAAGGTTTATACTAACCTGCTCTAGTCTAATGCTAGTACATTCTTGCTTCATATCATCAAACCTAGCATTTTGATTTTTAAACATTTGGTCTAACTTAGCATTTTGCTTATCAAATTTAGCATTTAACTCATCAAATCTAGCATCTTGTTTTTTAAACATTTGGTCTAACCTAGCATCTTGCTTATCAAACAGTTGTGTTAAGGCAGCTATTAACTCATCATCAATTTAATATTTTCATATTGTATGCCATTTTGCTAGTCTGCACAGATAATATATCATTAGGACTTGATCTCTCTTGAACTGATTTCCCACTCAGCAACAAACCATTCATAACCTATCAAGATATCTATCCACTAATAATTTCTATAACCAGGGATTTCGTGGTGTACCATTTGGGACATATTTATTTTGTAATTCGGTCCCACCACAGGGGTAACATTTGGAACAAATGTGGTGATTCAGTCCCACACCAGGGCGTACCATTTGCCGTGCTACCAATTTTTCCTTAAACGGTTGGAATAGCATATAACACCTATCACACTAAGGAAAGTTGTCGGCTCCAATAAAATAGATACTTGATAAACTGTGAATGGATCTATTGCCTATGAATGAGAAATCCAGTTTTCAGAGCAAATTAACTTATAATCTTCAGATGAAAATTTTGGCAAAAACACAGAAATATAAAACGAACAATAACTTATAAGCTTAATGATTTCAAGTAACTACGAACTAAAATACTTATCTAGTTTACAGTTGAAACACAGTGGCTATTGGCTTTACTACACTAATAGCGAATTTTGCACAAAAATTTATATAAACTTCAATCTAAAACATTAATAAATTCATTTAAACAGACAATAACTCAGAGCACAAAATTATACAAGCAACAGCCAGCCATATATTCAGAAGAAGGTCCAACAGGAAAAAGAACACAAGTTGCCAGTCACGAAAGACAACGCCCTCTTCAATATCGATCTTTACAGACACGTCAACACAAAATTATAACTTATAAATTTAGAATTCACATTCTACATCTGTTCTCAATAAAACTTTATTTTGAAAATGTTATTTTAAATTTTTATACATATATTCTATTCAAATAAACGATTTATTTAGTAATTTGTTAACCCTACCTCGGTGACATTATGGAACAATGCAACAAACATTTACGATAATAAATTCTCCATCAAAAAGTTTATCCGTCTATTGATAACTCTGACATTTACTATAAAGTTTCATAGATCTCGAATTGAAGATTCGATTTAAATGTGAGAAGAAAAATGTAATATTACATAATGTATAAAACATTTAAACCATTATATTGATTTTCCAATTTACAAGTATAATAAGATTTTGCATCGATTTAAAATCATCCAGTGAAATCAATTCCAATAGCTGGTTTTTGCCGATCTATAATATATATTATCTAAAATACAAATTTGTTTGGAATATTACTTTATACATTAAAATTCACGCAACTGCTCAGTCAACGTAACTTCCCCTCTACAATACGATAAAGGATGAATCTTTCCATTCAGATTAACTCTAACTGTCATAATTCGTTATGATTAACACCAAAGTTCCCCATTCAATCAATGATGACAGCTCTAGCTGAATCTCACAATGTACGACAGTCATGTGTACCATGCTTTTAAGAAAATTTGTTGTGAATCAATGATGACAGCTCTAGCTGAATCTCACAATGTACGACAGTCATGTGTACCATGCTTTTAAGAAAATTTGTTGTGAATCTGTTTAACAATCCACAATATTTAACTTACTTGTTAAATATGGGAGAATACCATAAGCATCTTCCATTTTTTTTTTTTTATTTTTTTTTTATTTTTACACAAAACATTTTATTTTTTTTTTGTGAATAATACAAATTATCTCGATTATGATCATTAGTTTGTTCTAGATTCCGGAACACACCGATTCATATCTAGAGACTGAAAAGAAATAATAATAATACTGAATTACTTTTCACTTTCTTTGCCCTATAAGTAAGGAAAGTATTGCTTTCCAAAAAAATAATTAAGGTACCCTAATTTCAAGTTTTCTATACGTTTCAAGGTCCTCTGAGTCCAAAAACATGATTTGTTTACCTTGGAACACTCTAATTCACAATAAGAGTATTTGTATTTTCGGTCAGTAATACTTTTTTATTCGATTTAGAATCATCCCAAATCATTACTTGAGGATTATTACTTTGGATACCCAAGCCTTCAGGAGAAAGCTTGGATTTTAAAGAGCTATTCAATGTGCCGTTTCTAATATTGTACCTGGACAAGTGAACAATCAAGAGTTATTCCAGATCTAAATGATTCTACAGTGGTTGTCGATGGGTACAATAGCCTATAAAGAACTTCCGGCGGGCTTTTTCCCAGGATAATCCAATGCTGAAAAGTTATAACGGTGTTCGGTGGATTACGGAAATACTCAAAGGATGTGGTGAGATTCACGTTGAACCCTCAACATTCCTTCCAAATAATGTTATTTCAACCAATACTGACAATCTGTGAATCCCACGAAAGAAATTTTACATCTTTTTAATGCAATCATGATGAGAAACATCTTTGTCTCCAAACAGGAGAATTGGAGATTGGAGTTAGAATGGCAATTTGTTGCTAATATGCTAATCACTAAAACACTTTTTTCGCAGGTCAACCCCCTACTGTATTGTTTTGTCATCTTTATTTGCAATTCATGAACTATCGAACGATCTTAGCCTTGCACGTTTTGATTGCATAGCAAACAAAACATAACTGATCACAACTGGTTGATAGAACATCTGTTTTTATAGTTATGTTATTTATTGGATGAATGTCAGAATAATTTCTTAATTTGATAAAGTTTAATATTATTTTCCGATGGATATGGTTTGAAATAATGAGGAAAGAAGAACGACTACAGCTCTCTGTGACTTATTGTATATGTTTACATCCCAAGAATCGTTATCTGCAATAGTCGATCCTATGATCTTTTTCATCATAATAATTTATTTATTTGAATGCATATGATATTATAATTTTGTTTTCGGTCTTTTTTAATAATTTTATTAACTATTCAGGGAATATTCCAATTCTACGCCCCATACAGAACAAGATTTCATCTCCAACTCCCCCCACCCCTTGGGCTCCCCTGGTTTGTTTAGAAATTGCTTCCTGGTGGTTCGAAACCCACCTAAAGCTGTAAGCTTTCATCATCATCATAATCATCTTCATCAACAGTTTTATTAGCCAAGCTCAAGTCTGGAGCTCACGTGGAAATCATCCTCAGGAATAATTATTTCCATATTTTGCTGGTATCTACAACATTACGATTCCTAATCTGCAGAATGTTTAAAATTCAAAAGTGTACAAATTATTTCACCTATTATTATCAACTTTAGTTTTTTCTGGATTCTGGAACACCCCGAATAATATCTCGAGATTAAGTAATTTTGGGTACTGATATAATATATAATTGATATTTTATCATCTTTTCCACTTGCTGAGAAACATCCCAATTTGCTATTCAACTCTTCAAATTTTCGGGCACTAATATTGATCAATGCTGATCCTTATCTGGTTTAGAAACATCAAATTCGTTACTTAAGGATTATTACCGTTGCAAGGGTGCCCAAGCCTTCAAGAGAAAGCTTGCATTTTAGAACAATTCAATGAGCCGTTTCTGATATTATACCTGAGCAAGTAAACAATAAAGCGTTATTCCATATCTATATTAATCTTCAGTGGTTGTCGATGGATAAACCGAGTTCACGGCGGGCTTTCCCAGGATAGTCCAATGCCGAAAAGTTATAACGGTCTACGTTGGATTACGGAAATACTCAAAAGTCCGTGGTGAAATTCACTTTAAACTCTTAGTATTCCTTCCAAATAATATTGATATTTTCCTTCAACCAATAAAATGACAAATTGAGAAAAATCTCCAGATAGAAACATTATATGATTGTAATGTTGATTACAAACATTATTTATGTCTTCAAACTAGAAGATCGGAGATTGAAGCGGATTTGTGGCACACTAGAACAACCACCGTTTTTATCACATGTTCACCCCCTACTGTATATTTTATCTATCGACTTTGTTTGCAAGTTCGCAATTCTTGAACTGCCTAGCACGCTTTGATTATCTAGCAACAAAAACTTGGCGGATCAGACAACCGTTGCTTGACAACCTATTATTGGGTTCCTTGCCCTATTACCATAGGTAAGGAAAGTATTGCTTTCCAAAAAAAAATTGAGGTGCCCCAATTTCAAGTTTTCTATACGTTTCAAGGTCCCCTTAGTCCAAAAACATGATTTTTGGGTGTTGGTCTGTGTGTGTGTAAGTCTGTGAACACGATAACTCCATTCCCAATTAACCGATTGACTCGAAGTTTTAAACTTAAGGTCCTTATACCCTGAGGATCCGACAATAAGAAATTTAATTCAAAATGGCGGATAGTGGCAAAAAACAAGTTTTTCACGGGTTTCTTGAAAACGGCACTAACGATTTTCTTCAAATTTATACCCTAGATAGCTATTTATAAGCGATATCAACTGACATGAGTGTCATTTCTGGAAAATTGCAGGAGCTCCAAAATATGCTTGAGAAAAATGAATTTTGTTAAATTTGATCACGATTTTCTCAAAAATGACTTGACCGATTTTTTCAAATTCATACCCTGTATAATTTATCTATCAACTGGCATGAGTCTCCTTCCTTGTAAACTAACAGGGGGTCCACCCCATCCTTTAGAAATGGACTCTGTAATCATTTAAAATAACACGTCATAGTCGATATCTGTTTAGAACAGCTGTTTCGACGACTTTTAAAAATTCATCAAATCTCACAATATTTACACAAAGGAAAATTTACTCTGAAAACAATATACACAATATAGTATGATGATCGTAGTATGATTTATGTAGCCGCCAATCGTCATTATGATGTTATTCCCCTAAATTATTCTCGTTTGAGAATGAGGCTTCAGCCGTGTCCACACTCAACAAATGTTCGACAAGCATGTTTGATGAGAAGCTCAGGGACAAACATTTTAAAAAGTTTGTACAATCATTGTTTGTCAAAAAAAATTACTTTTTTTTTCCAAACATTTTCAGAGTTGACAGTTGTTTTCATCTGTAAATCACAAAACCTGTTCTTCCCACTTACTAATATTTTGTTTGGTGACGCGTCCACACTGGCCACGGGCAAACATTGTTTGTCAAACATAATAAAATTTGCCCAAATTTTTTCAACATACATGTTTGTCAAACATTTTTTCAGTGTGGACATGGCTTACAGATCACACAGAAAGCGATCTGCTATACTATGGGTTTCTATATCTATATACTTGAGAGCTATCTTAGATACAGATATAGAAACCTATGAACGCAGTTCGCAGATCGCACTCTGTGTTGGCCGGTCTCTAAATATTGAGAAATATGCACAAATTATATGTTATCTGGGAAGAACTTACCATGGAAACAGTGTTGACTTTTTCGGAAAATTCGGCAAACAGCATAAAACATTGATGCAGCTGGAAGGTGGTGGAGTCCTCGCAGTAATGGTCAGCCAGCCTCACTGTGAAGTCCTTCCACTCTCTTCACCAATTCATCGGCTTAGGTCTTGGCATTTTGGAAGAATTTTGTAACATAGTTTATATTTGACACTTCAATGTTCTCAGTCTTCATTCATTATTATGATACTAGGTAAAAATTAAATGTATCGCTTTTGCTGGATTGGATTTGATTTTCGCAACCAGATTTGATGAAGAACCGGGATTATTATCTTTTCAAATGTTGAAGAAATCTCGTATAATTTTAGTTGCCATCAGAAATCGATTCTTTTCTCCTCAATTTTATTTTTTCTAGGAAGGATTAAATGCATACTAAGGTTCTTCTGATATCATAATATATTCCAGTAAAATTCCTAGAACGAATTAATTCGTGACGTGCGTGTATTCTTGATATCATGTTAAATTTGAGTGGAATCTTGTTGTATGGTACCAACAGCAAGGTAACAATACGAGTTACAGTTTTATCTATTCTAGGAAACTAATGTATTGTAGCTATTCGTTGCTTCCATTCATTCATTCTCACGCTCGAACTACCGCTAATGCTCAAGAATATCCTCATCAAGCTTCCATTCAACCAATATTTTGACAGTTTGAATTGTGTGACTTGTCCCGCTCATTCAACACAGGACTAATTAGGTGCATGGAATACATAAATAACTCTTTTGAAGCTAGTCAATGCTTGTCAAAATACAAAGAGATAAGTGATCGTTGAGAACTATTATTGGATAGTGCTTCCTTTGTGGATGATATCAACCACCTCGTTTTACTATTATACTCATTCCCTAATGTACTCAATCCATACTCATATTTCCAATCTATTTATCAGATCATGTAAGTTTGCTTCCTCTATAATATACTATGCTTATACTCTAAAAACGTTTATATTCAGGGCTACTCAATTTTTGAAAATGGACTAAGCATCCGAAACTGGATGTTTTTAAATTTGTTATTTTATGTTGAAAAGTTTTCAAAAGGGTATTTGTATGGTATTATTTTACAAATAAACTTATACTCATATAATATGCTTTCAAGTGATAATACACAGTAGATGCTTGATTGATTTGATATTAAACGTTTCGAAGATAGATTTTGAAATTTCAAATTCAAATAGTTTAGAGTTTTATTCGGGTGTCATGATACAATATTCAAAATTTCTTTGAAACTAAAAGTGGAAAGTTCTGGAAAATACATTCATTTTGAACAATTCAATGAACGTTGGATCGAGCGAGCTGAGAGCCTTTTTTCATTTGGAAATTTCTTGATCAAATAAATGCATATTCCAACCAGTAATGAGTAATTGCGGTAGTGGATTGAATTGATTGACTCCTTGGTATCTATCTCTCATATAAATTTGAGAGGAACATGTGCCTGCTATTCAGATTGCATGGCTGATCATTTGACGAACCAACTGCGCTAAATTAATATCGAATTTTAAAATCGTGGTTAGTTGTTCATAACCCAAAAAAAACTTGTCTTCCCACCGAAGTACAAGCCTACAGCTTATGTGTGTAACCCTACAGCCAGAGAAAACTTCTATAGATTGGAGAGAAACCTGCTATAGATTGTATTTTTTCTTCAGGGCTACTACTTTTAATATAAATAAAAATATTAATCTGAGTTCCCTTATAAATGGCATTAGTAGCCAACACATGTGACAAAATAATTTATAAGGGTACTCAGATTAATATTTTTATTTTTCTGCTATAGATTGTTTATTCCGCGCTACAGCTTACAAGCATCATCCTCGGTGAACAAAAAAAGTTAAGTAGGTGTATTTTTCACGGTTGCAAGTAGCCTACGTCAATTAAAATTAACAACGGTCAAGTGACGTCATCTAACTGAATCGATGGCGCGAGAAACAATGACCGACAGTCGATCACGTGAACGTGGTTGAATCAAATGGACGTAATTGCACCCGAACCTATCGGGATATTATCCGAACATTTTATTATCATCCGCATCCTTTAAGGTATAAGCACAAAAGAAGGAAACACAAACTCGAAATTTACTTATTGTTCTTCACTTTGAAAGCAACAAACAGAATGTACTAATTACTAATGAAAATGCCAGGATTTCAATTGCCTAAATGGTAGATTCAAATACTCACCACCAAATTGAGAAGAAAGTTTGCTTGCTATTTGAGCTTTATGTTGATTTCATTGATGGCTACAACAAAAGTATTCACTTCCTCCACAATGCTGAGGTTTTCTGGATGAAATTAAGATAATTTTTGACAAGAATTAAATAAGACTACCGACCCCCTGGGTTGGAGAACTCGCTAAAGAACAGACTGTTCGTAATCTTTGAAACCCGCAACTCTTAATTAAACTGAGTTGATGAAAATCATAAAAACAGCTAAATGTTTCTCTAACAAGAATAATTATTTGACAGTAGGTTTCTTTCATCGGGTATTTGAAATGAAAAAATAAATTTTCAAGAATTACTCTGTCGCTTCAACATCTTTGACCCTAGTAGTGGTGTTTTGAGAGAGCTGCCTATCCAATAGAAATCGAGGGGTGTGGCCTCCCCCTCCACCCCCCCAGCCCCAGTCGGCCATTTTGGCCCCGCCCCCAGCCAATAGGAATCAAGGGGCGTGGCCACGCCCCCCTCCACCCCCCCTGCCCTAGTCAGCCATTTTGGCCCCACCCCCCTCCACCCCCCCTGCCCTAGTCAGCCATTTTGGTCCCGCCCCCAGCCAATAGGAAGCAAGGGGCGTGTTCAAAATGGCGTCCCTCCACCCCCCTTACCTAGTGTAAGCCATTTTGTCCCCCACCACCCCAACCAATAGGAAGAGGCGACAGCCATCTTTGTTGTAGCAGGTGTCAAAAACATCTGTCATCTCCCACCAAAGTCCCCAACCAAGAGGTTCCCCTACCCAGGAAGTGCCCCTGACGGCGGCCATCTTTGTTGTAGCAGGTGTTCTGACATCTGCCCCAGTTAACACCTGCTTGGTGCCAATTTGCATATTAAAAATATACCCACATTTAAAATCTTTAAATCTTTAAACTCTCAAACTACACTACTAGCACTAAACTCTCAAACTACACTACTAGCGCTAAACTCTCAAACTACACTACTAGCGTTCAATGTTTGGTGCAAATTAAACTACAATAATATATTCCTTGTTTTCCTCCACCACAGGAAGAATGAAAAAAATTACATTTCATATTTGTTTGTATGAGATGTCATTTTCTCCACACTATGCTGTAAAAGGAATGGTGGCGCTTTTTTTAATGTGCTTTCCCCATATTGAGAAAACTCTAATTGAATGTTGCTATAATAGGATGTAGAATAGATAGGCTAATCTATTCTACATACTACTATAGTTATTCATTACAAAGTGTTAATCAACATTAGGCCTATTGCACAACAATATAGTGCATGCTCCTTTTTTCCACCACCACAGGAAGAATGAAAAAAATTACATTTCATGAGAATTGTTATTTTCCCCACACTATGCTGTAAAAGGAATGGTGGCGCTTTTTTTAATGTGCTATCCCCATATTGAGAAAACTCTAATTGAATGTCACTTAGTTATTCAATACAAAGTATTAATCAACATTAGGCCTATTGCACAATCAATGATGGGAATGGGTTTTTTTTTTTTTTATTATTTTTTTCATATATTCCTTTCTTCTTCTAGAAGAACAAGAGGCGATTTACCTTCTCGCTGTACACACTTCAGATAGAGTTTTTGTTTGTTGAAATCCTCAAGTGTTTGAAGATTCAATACACTCAGAAATTTCTCAGGTAAGTAAACTTTGCAATAATAGTCACCATTGCTGTCATGATCGTATAACCTCATTATGATTCGCTGTCCCTGCTGTGTTCTCACCAATCTAGCGTGTACAACACGGTACCACGAATCATGGTCAAGATCTTTGAGTGAGACCGTTGGATATTCAGTTTTCGAAATATAATTGAATGACTTCATACTAAAAAGTCTATCATTTCCAGTGTTGCTTCTCTGTAGATGGTGATCCATAATAATAATAAAAGCTTACCGCGCGCGCGATCGAGTGCAAGAGTAACAAAGCAGCTATATGCTTGGGTGGGTTGTCGGTTGAAGACTGAGCAAACCTGTTAAGCTGTCAGCCCCCCACAACCCATTCCATTTCCTGTCGACTCCTTCCACATTCCTTCTGTTGACTCGTTCTCCCCTCCGCCACGCCTCCTCACACCTTTCCTTCTGTTGACTTCCCGCCATTCACCTTTACACGCACTCTCGCTTTCTACCTTCTTCTTCTTCTTCTTTACATGTAGCTGCATTCCTTTCTTCTCCGCTGTTCACCTCTTCTTTACAGCAGCTAGTCGCTTCTTCTTCTTTTCATGTAGGCGCATTCCTTTCTTCTCCCACCTCTTCTTTACAGCTAGTCGCCGCATCTTCTTCTCCTCTGTTCACCTCTAGCGATCTTAAAATTTCTTCTTCAATTCTTATTAGCTTGTTTACATTCAAACTAAAGGGTCTGTAATAAGCTAAGTAATCACTGATATCGTTAATATTAACTGTATTTAGAAATATTGCTTTCAATTGTCTAGCAATACTACTGTTTTTTGTCTCTATTGCTTTTTGACACAAATCATACCATTCAATGTAGTTTTGTAATTTAATTTCTAAACATTCTGGCGCATAAGACCAAGTTTGTGGATTCATTATAGCTCTTCAATCTGCTGCTACCGAAGGTACAGTAAATGAGTGGTACTAGAACAGTGAAATTTATTGCTTTTCGCATCTCCCTTCCACCACTACCTACATTTTCGCTACAGGTCAGACTGCATACTCTCGCTTTATGCGAAATCAAATCAAATCCACAATAAACACACAGTATGCTTTCCCCATCAAAATAAAAACCTTGTCGGGCATAGTTGCGTTTTCATTGTTTAGTTAACAGCTTAGAATGTTTCATACTTTCCATTCTATTATTTTCGCATGTATAATCGATATCAGCAGCAGCAGCATTACGATTCAATGAACTCATATTTTTTGTAGGCATTGAAGCAGCAGCACTATTCTCCTTTGTTTGCTTGTTACACATCAAGATTGTCAAATAATGATACACACTGAAAAGCGCACACCGCCCATTGGACGATTTGTTATGAATTTTGCATACACTAAAACACCAAGAATTTTCAAACATTGTATAGTCTGGTTTTTGAATATCCTCCGGCATAGTAAGCACATTGTCGTGTAACCTTTTCAAAAACTGTGTTTTTTCTCTTCCCTTTGTATAGATTGTGGTATAATTTTGCAAATATGAAGCAAGCAGCGCGTCAGTGTAAATTAAGTCGCCTTGGTCCCATCTAATTTTATGATAGTTATGTTCAAGCCAGCTGACATCACGGTACATTTTTCTACTCAGTAATGTTTTCGGAAATGGTGATTTAAAGTGTAGCACAATATGTCGTAGTTTGTAATCGATTATGGCTACCTCTTTAATAATGATAAAATTATCACCACTTTTGAAAAAATGAAACTCGACTACAGCAAAATCAATGTCATCATTTTTCCTGTCCCATTCTTCTTTACTCTTTTCCTCCTCCTCCTTAATTCTTGCTGCCTCCTTCTCCAATTCTTCTTCTTCTTCTTTATCCAAGTCGCATTGTATGCCAAAGTCTCGAAATTTTGTTGATACTTGCTCATCATTGTCCATTTTCTGTTGTCCGTCGGTGCATGCACACATTCTATGTACAAATGCATCAAATTTTGCTTTTGTCAATGATGACAATGATGATAATGATGATAATGACTATGACGATGACGACGACTGAGGAATATCTATGTTATTATTCAAGCTATTAGAACACATTACAACTGAACACTGATGTAATTACTGTTCATACACACACTTTTATATACCCCCCTCCTCCTTCTTTGTCATGCATAGCTTGCTCTTGCGTCAAATTACTGTACTTCACAAACTAATGCGCTCAATGGTTTGTATTCTACTAATGTGTCACTTATCAAAATACAATATGCAGTCGTTAAATTTGGCACATTTTCTGTAAACTCCATTTCCAATCAAATGTCTGTTGACGATGTTAAATGATCAGCTTGATGTGAACAATCTAGTACAATTATTGGACAGCAATCAGTAAAAGTTTTATAATCTACAACTGTACCATAATCAGTATGAAGTCCTAAATTATAATAGCTGGGCGCAAATTCAATAAACATTTTGTACAAAAGTTGATTATTTCCATTTATACGATCATACGGTAGATATTCACTATTCAGGAAAAGTTTAACATCGTGCAATTTGCACATATCAAATTTCGACATTGACTTTCCCATTACATTTTTCCTGTTTGTCTGAAATGCTAATATTACAAATTGCGGTGTATCAGCTTTTGAAGCCGTCTTTATAGTCCAAATCGTGCTAACACTGCTCGGCAGCTGAGGATATTCGTGGATATCCCATTTTCTGAATGCAATTTTCAATGGCCTATCCTGATCAACAATTTTCAGAAATTTCAATCTTAAATGATCATCTACATGAATATAGGGCACTTTCCAAAGCAATTTTGTTATTTCCAACGACATTGATGTTGCTTGCGACAACTCAATACAATTAATATCTGTTGCGGACCTCAAAAGCACAAGCTCTTGTCTCATATTCAAAATTACATGTTGAAAATCTTCGAAAAATGGCAGAAGTAATTTTAATGGTACGCAATAAGCAAAAGTATTATTAGTTAGTGTTGATGCACTATCAGTGAAACCTGCTAAATTATATGTATTTTTATCGTTTAGTTGTTTCACTAAATATGATTTAATAGTAGAAGTAATACCTACTAGTCGACTCTTTGCAACGACTGTACCTGCCAACTCAAATCGTATCTCATCAAACATATGTGCTACTGCATTTGAACTGAGCGTATATACAGCCTCGACCGGCGGATCATCAGGTTTGTCTTTTGCCGGCGGTTTTGTACATGTAATTTTCCCCTCAACAATAAGAAAAGATTTTGCAACTAATGAAATAAGGTCATGAGACGATTTCGACAAACGTATTTCATCATTGTTATTAAATTTCAAATTACCATACAGCGCATGCGTATGATAATCAAATTTTGTTATATCTGAATAATAGTGTATGTCTTGTTCAACATTTAGTATGTCACTAATTGCAGCCGCCGCGTGTTTTGACGACATATTTCCAATTCACTTTAAAACCAAGCTTTTCTAAAAACCTTGCTCGATTATGTGTTATCAGTTTCACGGACTGATAAGTACTAACTGGTGTCGGTTGCTGCATGCTAAAGCAGTCCTACCGCCACCACTCCACACCCTCCTACTTGCCGCCCTAGGTTGTTATACACAACAAAACCCATTCTGTAGTGCTTCTTGCTCTCCTCGCTTGTGTTGTTTGCATGACTAATGCTCACATCATTCTAACACATGCTTGATCCATCGCCGCCTCTCTCTCTCTATTCCTTCTTTCTAATGTTACTCTTATTGTTATACTATCGCCGCGGAATCAACTAGTTTACCATTCTGATCAACTACTTGAATTACAATAGATTGAATTCTGTGCGTGTTTAATGGAAAGTAAATAATTGGCGATGGTGATTCATTTATTAGAAAACCAGGTGCAACCTTTGGTAGGAATTCAAAAATTGTATGAACCTCTTGCCCATTTCGATAACTGCCGCATGCAATATTACAAGTAACCTGGAACGATTTATATTTGTAATGGATACTAAACGTTTAGAATAATGCCATTTTTTGCTACAAGAATTTCTCTATCAAAACCGAGTATATCGGCTAGTGATGTGTTCATTGTTAAATCAACATCTTTATCCGCTTTCAATTCACATAGCATTGTCGTATTATTTCCTTGTATAATTAGATTTGAACTATCAACATTCATTTTCTCTTTATTTCATTTATTATACGATCAATTTCGTAGGAGCCTGTATCCAAATCAATCAAGCTATCACCATACTTAAAAGATGAGTTGACATTTTAATTATATTCGGTACACTATTGTATGTCCATAAATTAATCATCCAATTTCATATTGATAGCGTGCGTCTAGCTCTAGTACAGTGGGAAGTACTTCAATTAAACTGCTGCTGCTGCTACGGTCTTTAGATGATAATGTTATTACAACCATTGTGTACTACTACTACTGTTTTACCACCACCTTCTTTCATACACATCTACAAGTGAACTGTCTGCTATAACACATCTGCAAGAAATAAAAGAAACAAAATGACCACATACATTACTATTTAGTGTTTGTAATTGATCATAATGAAATAAATTTCAACATTTGGTTGTTGTTTGAAATAGTTTATCAATTGTATGGGCGGCTGTAAATTACCAATTGGATCAATATATACTTTTTGTGCATGTTTTTTGTAAGCCACCCAGTGTGTTCCACTGTTCATGATCGAGTCTAAATTTATGATCGATTTTTCATTTAAATTATTCTTTTTGGCAATGTATCAATCATATAAATACCACGCAATTTAATATCTAAAATATCAGCCCAATCTAGTAGATCATAATTTGACAGTGGTCCTTGTATATTAATCTTCATTTTCTCACTTTCTTTGGCGCTCTCCTCCTCTCGTCCTCTTCTTCTTTGTTGTCCTTCTTCTTTGTGAAGGTGTTTCAATGATTCTACCGCCTTTATACAAGGGCGCATATGGTCTTAAATAAAAACCTTGACCAGCTATGTGCTTACTTAAATGTTTAATTGCTTTTTGTCGTAAATGTGCACTTCTTTGTCTTGTAGTGATGAATTATTTTTCCAACCTTCTCTTCTATTATTCCGCCGCCGCCGCCTCCGTTGTACTCTACCCCCGCCAAGGCAGCTTTAGCTTTGATCAATTTGTAACTAAGTATGCGGCTGCTTTTTCAGTTAAAACCTGTGTTTGGATTTTTAAAACAGACCATGCTTTATCAGCCAAACGACGATCGGCCACATTTTGCGACGAATTATCACTATATCTGCATACGCTATATCATGCTCTTTACATGCTTCATCCAGACTATTTATTCCTTTGTCCCCCCTCCTTAATCTTTTATCTAATTTGGTGCCGGGTCCGCAAAAGCGGTAGGAGGGGATATGCAACTCCAGGGGTAATGTATCGACAATTTTATTAAGGGCGGTTGATGCAAATCCGCTAAGTTTCGATAAAATACCAGTGCCAATTTTACGTCGCACTCGTCGACGACAAGTCTTTTTTGCTACCATCCTTTCAATAGCAATGTTGAAACCTGACTAAATAGAAATTAGTTAATCCCCTTAAGACCTGTCGGCTCCGGCTCGCTATCAAAAATATACAAAGTTGTAATGTTGTTATTAGTAGAAAATTTGAATACTATCACCAGACGATGGGTTTATGTTTATACAACTGTTCAATGCTGTATATTGTTAAAAAATTACAAATAACCTTACGTTGATCATTCATATAAGCATACCATTTGTCTAGTCCATCATCAAATAATTTCGATGTTTTATAATTCATTTGAGATTGAACACATAGTTTTATATAAGATAATATATGTGCTTTATTATAAGCTTTTACGCTTAAATTGGCAGTACTGCTGCTGTCTTTTACAGTTTGGTTAATGATGAAAAATTTAACACATTTTCAACTCTAATATTGTGCAATGTACAAGTACTCAGAGTATAGTATAAGAGTAATATCATACTAATTGTGTATATTATGAATGTAACAAATACTATGATTATTTTCATTTCTTGTCCTATTGACTTGACTCCCATCGTGTCTGCTGGCAAACTAAGTTTGCAGTGACATGCAACTGAATGCATTCATGTATGACGCATGTGTGCAGCTATGCATGACCAGACATGTCTGAACATGTCTGAGTCATTAACCTTTGACTATAATAGTCATGCAGAACAATGATTGTACATCAGTTGTGCACATTTGTTGATCACACACACACAAGGTAAGTTAAATGAAGTGCAATAATCAACATATATATAAATTTATTATAAGAAATTAATTATAATTTATAAGAAACCTAATCCTTTAATTCAAATTGCCACAATTTGAAAAAAAAAAAAAATTTAAATTTTAATATTATTAATTTAAAAATGTTCCTCTGATCGCTGCCGCGACCGTCGATTCAGCCTTATATCAGAGGAACAACCTTCGCTGTGAACAACTTGCATTATTAAATTGTGGCAACCTGAATTAAATGACTGTACATTCGCATGCGTAATCTTAGCAGTAAATCTATGCGGCATGAATGTTTCAATTTCGGCATCTTCGTTGCCCCGACGTCCTACATTTGCTACCCTAATGATAACAGCATCCTTGTTGTAGGAGCGCACAACACGCACACCTAAACAGGATACTGAAATGCATCGGATAAATGTTTTAACGCAATTGTACGACGTCGGGATGGATCTGAAAAATCTTATCAGGCCATCAAAATCAAATTCATGCCGCATAGAGTTAGATCCTAAGATTGCGCGTGGACGACTATAAGGATGAGCGGTGGAGGCAGCGGCGGCGGGGGGACAACCTTGTTGGTGTGTGAAGTGGGGGGGATTCTTGTTGTGGAGGGTTCCGGACTTGTTGGTGTGAGTGAAGCGGGGGGATTCTTGTTTGGGGGCGGGGGTATCCGGCTTGTTGGTGTGATGTGATGGTGAAGGCGGGGGGGATCGCAGCAGCTCGGGTGGCGGGTGGTGTGCGACGTGTATATTACAAGCTGCTGGCAATGCGGCGATGAAGGGGAGGGAGATCGGGCTGGAAACTGTTGCTGACGTCGATCCGTTTGATGAAGTGGCTGCCAGAGGTTTTGCTCCTTGAGTTGCTTTCTCAGCTCTGGTCAATAGTTCCATTAATGAGTTGTCTTCATCAACAAGCCGGCGTCATCAGGTGCAGCGTCGCTTCTCAATAGTTCAGCCTCCAGCATAGCCATTGCCCCGTCCTCGGACCACAACTCGTTAGTGTAAATGTCCTTAGAAAAAAATCAAGTTTAGCAAAAATATATTATTTTCTATTTTTTTTTTTTCAGTTGGCGTTTGAAATGTTGCCGCGAGCAAGAAAGCGTTGCATTCATTGTTCCAACAACAGTGACATCATCAACAGTGACAACAACGATAGT